>NW_025791284.1:0-28535 GCF_907164935.1 Osmia bicornis bicornis | reverse complement strand
CGTTATACATCTTTCGGTGTAAATTTTTATTTCTTTTGCATTTGTATGGACGCAATCGCTTACAATTTACAATTTGCAATTTACAATTTGCAATCTATGTGTTCAAAAGTGTTCGAGATTGTAAGGAGGTCTTGAGCTTGCGATTGAGAACAACACGTGGTCACCACGGAATTCTACTAATTTCGTGGATTTGCACGAACTAGATTAACCGCGAGTTCGCGTTGGCGGTCGGCACAGAATTCGCGTTGCGATGCTGAGTTCTTTAGAATCGAAATTCGTTAATTGCATTAGAAATTTTTGAAATCAGTACTGCACGTGTTTACCGTAACGATACAAAACCATAATGGCCGAACCACCGGCTTCGTCGTACCAGGAGCCGTTGGCTTCTTCCCGGTGACGTCAAGCTCGGTGATTGGTCAGCCTGACCGGCATCCAAGGTGGCTGCCGGTCGCGCTGAAGAGTGCTGCCGCGGTTCGTGTGGCGACGGTTGAAATCAACGCATTTTCGAACACTATGACTTATAACCGTATAATCTATCATTTATAAAGTAGGGGGTTTGAGCCAATAAGGCCTACGGTTATATTTAGTTGGAATATTACTCATTTGCTGTATTTATTATTTTACATTATATTACATTTCATTACATTACATTACATTATGTCGGCTATGTGTGTCGGTTATGTTGGTTACGTATATTGCGCGTTACACACTTTCTGTTATTCCCAATTTGTGAATATCCTTAGCTGTTTTACCTGCATTCAGTTTACGTACATTCATTTATTTATTATTCATTCATTCCTTCATTTTGATGTTGATTGATTAAAGCTATACATTGATCTGATTCGATTATTCTTGATTTACTGATTCATTTCTGCTTCATATTTCATTTCTGCTAGTTGCATGTTACGATGATTTATTCTAGTTTCATTGATTTATTATTTTATTTTACTAACTAATATTATTTGACCGAGAGTTGTTTTTATTGGGCTCACGGGACGTTCCTGATCGCATGCGTTGTTGACGTTGTTTGACGTTACTGGTTGATTTTTTCTAAGTTAAATGTTTTATTCTATTTATTTATTCGGCCCTGCGTTCAGTGGCGATTCCTGATTTCGTTGATTCTGTTGTTCTGTTGTTTTGTATAATCTGTTTTCTGCGGCGCGATATCTAGTAATACAGTATGTCCTGCAGTCTGCGCAATCTGTGGATCTTATTCGGGTTGATTCATTTGATTTCATTTTATTTTTCCTTATTGTTTGTAATTTGTAATTTATATGTAATTTATATTTATTTCATTCCACCCTATTACAAACGTATGATTCATATTTATATATAATAAATAACCGTAGTATTGATTTTACTAACTGATTTATTCTCCATCTTGATCTGTCTGGAAGCGGGATTTGATGTTCGTGTGCTTTATACCTTCGTGAAAGTACTGTATATCAGACTTATCTTTGATGATAAGTTTGATGGTAAGTATGGATTCCTAGGATTGCGCGGCTGCACGATGGATGGTTTCGCAGTCGATAACTGTGTGTACCGGGTAACTGGCGCGCGGTAGGTAATTGCTGCGCGGCAGATAATTGGTCTGTGGATAACCATTACGGAACCGTT
This sequence comes from Osmia bicornis bicornis, assembly GCF_907164935.1. Classification (NCBI taxonomy): domain Eukaryota; kingdom Metazoa; phylum Arthropoda; class Insecta; order Hymenoptera; family Megachilidae; genus Osmia; species Osmia bicornis. The sequence goes on along the minus strand of NW_025791284.1, from coordinate 26,918 downwards.
ACAGAGCGAACGGCCGATTATTATGTGGTGGATGGAATATTTGCGGTTGGTAATATCTCTGGTGCTGCGGTTGGTTACCGACTAGGGATAGCTTTACGGCTTATCTTCGGGCAGTATTGCATGCTTTACTTATTACGATGCGTTTTGCTATCGTTATCTTTCGTAGGTACCTTACTTCTGGTTTTCATCGCGGTGATTTATTGAAAGTTGTTGAAGTATTTTCGCTTTTATTTCCGCTTCTCGCTTTTGAACGTTTATATATTCTGTATAATTAGTTGATTAATTTGATGATTTGGTGGTTAATTTGATGGTCGATAATCATTATGGTATGGACTAGGGAATTCGAACACTAGGTATCTATGTTCTTTATGGTTTATGGTCGCGCTCTTTATTTTACTTCGCCCGGTTTCCTATCTTAGTTGACGTTGACATGGTCATCGGTCATTGTTCGGGATTAAGCGCGCGCCAATTTAAATTAGGCAAAGTTATGCCAAACGCCGAAAAACCTTCGGCGTTGTCATCGCGCTCACGATTATAAAAACCGCGACGCGGCGACGATCGTTCTTCTGTTTCGCTATTCACCAGAGCAAACAGGTATTCCAAAGTATTTTGATCACGCGACTAATTCGCCTTGTACTTCGACTGAAAGTACATTTATATAAACCGTTTGCCTTTACTAATTAAAGGCTTTACAGTGTGAAGTGATTCAACACGATCTTTTTTGTTGATTAAATTATATTACGTACTTTAAAAGTGTCTATTAACATTATTAAACTCCTTCCTTCCTTACGCAAATTACCGGTATTTTGCCCAGAAGAAAAATTTATTCTCTGCGCGCAACAAATGGTCCTTCGAGCCGGATAGTAAGGAAATAAAGGAAGTGCAGTGCCGCATAAAAACAATTAAAGCAGTGTGGTGAACATTAAAATCGCGAAAGTGCAAAAATTTAAGCCGGATTAAATCGGCAGAACAAAGGATTTTGCACGTGTCGTTCGAACTCAACCGACATCGCGACCTCCGACGATAAACATCAGAGGACGTTCACGCATTTCGTTCCGCGAAAACAGTGACGTGTTCGTTAAAGTTCACCTTGCGGTTAAAGTACGTTTATTTTTCAAAATCGTAATATAACAATATCATGGATCCGTTAATCCGTGAAAACAAAGTGCACGCACGTTTAATAAGTAATGCACTCAGCAATTTTAAAAAACTGGGGAAGGCTAATCACACCCCTGCTGTGATTCGCGGACGTCTCTCTTTGCTGAAGGACTACTGGAACAAATTCCAAGCCACGCACATCCAGATTGAGGTTGCTGCAACTGAGGAGGAGACCAGGACAAATTCCTACTTCTCCGAGGACATCTTCGGCAATACGGAAGCGGCCTTCCTCTCTGCCCTCGACGTTCTGACGGCAGCTTTACCTGCGGACAACGAAGCAGCAAGTAACCCTTGTAACATAAGCTCCGTTTCTTGTCATCGCGAATCCGCGCCGTCTGTCAAACTCCCACGCATTGAATTGCCTAAATTCTCCGGGGATTATACAGAGTGGGAAAACTTTAGAGATCTCTTTCACGCGTTAGTGGGTTCAAATGAGTCGTTATCCGACGTGCAAAAGTTGCACTATTTAAAAGCAAGTTTGACCGGTGCAGCGTCTCTTTTGTTAAAAAATGTTTCCACTTCCGCGGCGAATTACGAAGCTGCGTGGAGGTTGTTGACAGACAGATACTCGAACGAACGCGCGCTCATAAATGCTCATTTAAAAATGTTATTCGACTCACCCCCGATCGGATCTGCCGTTTTAAACGATCTAAGAAGCTTACGTGATAGATCTCGCGCCGCTTTAACGGCATTAAAGAATTTATCGCGTCCGGTCGAATACTGGGACGATGTGCTCATTTTTCATTTTGTCCGTAAGCTGGATAAAGAGTCCCATCGGGAGTGGGAGATGCGTATGGGCGAAGACGAGTTGTATCCATCCCTCTCTGATTGGGATGCGTTTATAAATGTACGTATTCGCACCTTAGAATCGTTGGCGTCTTCGCGCGGTGAAGAAAACAGCTCCTGTAAAGGTAAAACAGGGCCAATTAAAACGGTTAAAGCTCATTTAAATACGTCTGAAACGCAATGTATTGCGTGCGGATCTGATCACGCGTTGTTCCGATGTGACGTGTTTCGCGGACAATCAGTCGAGCAGCGTTTGTCTCTCGCGCGCGAACACCGGCATTGTTTCAATTGTTTGCAAAAGGGTCATTTTCCGGCGGCCTGCTCTAGCAAACGTCGTTGTTCTATCTGCAAAGGGCGGCACCACACCCTCTTGCATTCTGAACGTAAACCCGCGATAAATCAAACGGGGAATAAAAGTCGCGAATCGACTAATAACGCGGCATCACAAAGAATTCAAAATTCGAGCACGGCAACGTACACCGATGATAACACGGATGACACTTCAGTGTCAGAGCCGGTAAACACGCATTGCGGTTCCGCGTGTCGCGAAAAAGGAGTTGTTCTCGCTACTGCGTGGGTCAAAGTCGGCACTCCTGGAGGTCGACACGCTATAATTCGCGCGTTAATCGATCCCGGTTCGCAAGGTACCTTTATTCGCGAATCGGTTACTCACGCGTTGCGCGCTCCTCGCCAACACGCACACGCATCCGTTACGGGTATCGGAGCCGGCACAACGGCAACAGTACGATCGTCTGCAAATATATTATTGCAGCCGTGCCAGGGTAAAGGGCCTGTGATTCCTTTACGCGCGTTTATACTTAAAAAACTGACGAACTACCGTACTAAGTCGGTGTGTCAGTCCGACAAATGGACGCATTTACGCGATCTCGAGTGGGCCGACCCACTCTCTAACAATGATGCTCCCATCGAACTTATTATCGGGGCAGATTATTACGGCGCGATTCTACTCGAAGGGCTTCGTAAAGGCTCTCGAACCGAACCGGTCGCACAAAATACGATTTTTGGATGGGTGTTGACTGGTCCCATTCCGTCTACTGATTCCCAAACAGTGCAAGTGCATGTGCACTACGGCGACGTTGACGCCGAAATTAACGACACTTTAAAAAAGTTTTGGGAGGTAGAAGCGCCTCCGCTCGTTACTTTTCTCTCCGAAGCAGATAAAAAATGCGAGGAGCATTTTCGCAGCACTCACTCGCGTCAACCAGATGGTAGATACACGGCGAGATTGCCCTTCAACTCAGAACCGCCCATTGATATCGGGTCTTCTAGAAACTTCGCGGTCGCTCATTTTTACAAATTAGAGAAACGACTTGGCCGTGATCCGGAACAAGCCTCTGCGTACCACGCGTTTCTCGAAGAGTATTTGAAGTTAGGACACATGCGGGAGGTCAGTGAATCAGAAACGACTTCCAAGCAAACCGTGTATCTGTCACATCATCCGGTCATTCGGCAAGAGAGTAGCACGACGCGCTTGAGAGTGGTTTTCAACGCCTCGATGCCTACGTCAAACGGGTCTACATTAAATGATCATTTACTGGTCGGGCCTAAATTGCAAGCCGATATTACGGCAATTATTTTGCGCTGGCGTACGCATCGGTTTGTTTTCGCGGCTGATATCGCGAAAATGTTTCGTCAGATTTGGATCGATGCTCGGGACACCGCGTATCAAAGGATCGTCTGGCGACCGAACTCAGATGAAGCGCTCAAAACTTACGAGTTACTTACCGTCACTTATGGTACGGCGCCAGCTCCCTTTCTCGCTAATCGCGTAATTAAGCAGCTCGCTTTGGACGAAGGAACTAATTTCCCGTTGGCTGTCCCAATCTTAAATGACTGCATTTACGTGGACGATGCACTTTTCGGGGCGGATGATCGCGTACTGGCGCTCCAATTACGTCAGCAGGTGACGGAACTGCTGCAAAACGGGGGTTTCCATTTAAGAAAATGGGCAAGTAATTGTCCACAACTATTAACAGGCATTCCTGATGATGAACACGAGCTGGCCGCTAGCCGCTCATTTCAAGATTCTGAAGGGTTAAAAATGCTTGGCCTTCTTTGGCAACCTAACACGGACGAATTCCGGTTTAAATTAAAAATCGATCTCGCGAATACGGCTAATCCGACTAAGCGAGTCATTTTATCCACCGTAGCGAAAATCTTCGATCCGTTGGGTTGGATCGCTCCAGTTGTAATCGTAGCCAAGATTTTTATTCAAAAGCTATGGGTGGCCAAGCTTGATTGGGACGACCCGTTACCACTGGAGTTGACCAAACAATGGCGCGAATATGCAACGGAATTTAACGCATTACCGAACGTTTTCATACCGCGATGGGTCGGGATCGGTAATGATTCCCTGCGTTACGAAATTCACGGCTTTGCAGATGCCTCTCAAGACGCGTATGCAGCCGTAATTTATTTACGCGTAACCAACGTCGCGAATGAGACCACGGTACATATATTGCTTTCTAAGACTAAAGTAGCTCCATTGAAGCCACTCACAATTCCGCGTCTCGAGCTATGCGCTTGCCTAATAATGACGCGTTTGATCGAACACGTGCAAATTACATTAAAACTTAATAATTGCACGGTGTACTGCTGGACCGATTCCACAGTATCACTCGCGTGGATAAATAAGCAACCGAGCGAACTAAAAACATTTACTGCGCATCGGGTCGCAGAAATTCAAAATCGCGTGCCTAACGCTATTTGGCGACACGTACCTTCGGGTCATAATCCCGCTGACTGCGCCTCTCGTGGTCTATCGGTGTCACAGCTGCTTCAACATACCCTTTGGTGGCACGGCCCTTCCTGGCTTATACAAGCTCCTAATGAGTGGCCAGAAAGTAAGCCTACGGTCCCGAAGGAAGCTGAAGCAGAAGTTAAAATTAATATCAGCATGTTACACGTTCAATCGGAGACGGAATGGGATCTGCCAATGCGCACATCTTCATGGCGAAAACTTTTACGCATCACCGCGTACGTTTTCCGATTTACCTCGCGAAATAAAGGGAATCGCTATTCAGACACGGTTATTACCGCGGCTGAGATCCTCGCGGCGCGTAAATTCTGGATCACGTACGTACAGACTCGGCATTATCGACGGGAAATAGCGGCTATGCTTAAGGGCGAATCCCTGTTAAAAGCTAGTCCGTTACTTCGGCTTAATCCGTTTCTTGGCGAAGATGGTACTGTCCGTGTTGGCGGGCGGTTGCGCAACTCAGAACTTCCGCAACGCTTTCCGATAATATTACCGGTGCATCGAATCACCGAACTCATCATCGCTGATTGTCACGAGAACACGTTACATGGGGGCACGCAGTTAATGTTAAATGTTTTACGGCAAACGTTTTGGATCGTCAACGCGCGACGGCTAGTTAAAGGCCACATTCACAAATGCGTCACGTGCGTGCGTTGGCGGGCGGTCACCGCAAGTCAACAAATGAGCGACTTACCTGCGGTGAGAGTCACTCCATCTCGAGCGTTCGTCCATTGCGGCCTGGATTACGCAGGACCGTTCTCTGCTCTCGCGTATCGTGGACGTGGGCAAAGGGCGCAAAAGGTTTACATCGCTCTTTTTGTTTGTTTGGCGACTCGCGCTATCCACCTCGAATTGGTGCGCGACTACTCCACTTCAGCGTTTCTAGCAGCATTTGAACGCTTCACGTCTCGCCGCGGATTGCCTACGAATTTATATAGCGATAATGGGACTAATTTCCAAGGCGCTAATAAAGAATTAATGAACGCGTTTAAACAAGTAACGGCAGACACTCACCTTCGTTCGCGTTTAGCTGCCGATTATATCACGTGGCACTTTATTCCGCCGGCAGCTCCTCATTTTGGAGGAATCTGGGAGGCAGGGGTCAAAAGCGTTAAGACCCATCTGCGACGTATGCTCGGCGATCGTACGCCTACTTGCGAGGAACTAATTACGCTCCTCTGCCGCATCGAGGCATGTTTAAATTCACGCCCTTTGGCTCCTTTAAACGATGACCTCGAGTCATGTGAGGCCCTCACTCCAGGTCACTTTCTCGTGGGTGCAGCATTAAAATCTGTTCCGGTGCCATCAGTACTGGAAATTAACGAGAATCGCTTATCGAGATGGCAACTCGTTCAACAGCTCACGGAAAAGTTCTGGAAAGCATGGGCTAACGATTACTTACACACATTACAGGCGCGATCGAAGTGGTGTAGTCGCGTCCCCAACCTCAAAATCGGGGACTTAGTTCTACTCAAGAGCTCGACGCTTCCCCCGGCGAAATGGGAACTAGGTCGGGTGACCGAATGTCATCCTGGTAAAGACGGCCTCATTCGTGTAGTCACCGTAAAGACTGCACATTCGCAATATGTACGTCCGATCGCTAGGTTATGTAAGTTACCGATTAGCCATTAAGATTTATTAATTTACTTATAATATATTATTTTTCTATTTTCTATTTTCTACGTTAATTATATGTATTAATTTCTTATTATCTTAAATGTAAGATGGTATATAAATCACTTACCTGGATAGAAACTACGCAGCAAGGTACGACGCATCAATGAAATGTGCTCGTTACTACGTTCTATTCACTGGCATTGTAATGACGTCATCTGTCGCGGTCGCACGACACCGCGAGGCGGGCGGTTTGTTCGGGATTAAGCGCGCGCCAATTTAAATTAGGCAAAGTTATGCCAAACGCCGAAAAACCTTCGGCGTTGTCATCGCGCTCACGATTATAAAAACCGCGACGCGGCGACGATCGTTCTTCTGTTTCGCTATTCACCAGAGCAAACAGGTATTCCAAAGTATTTTGATCACGCGACTAATTCGCCTTGTACTTCGACTGAAAGTACATTTTATATAAAACCGTTTGCCTTTACTAATTAAAGGTCTTAAAGTGTGAAGTGACTCAACACTATCCTTTTTGTTGATTAAAGTATATTACGTACATTAAAAGTGTCTATTAACATTATTAAACTCCTTCCTTCCTTACGCAAATTACCGGTATTTTGCCCAGAAGAAAAATTTACTCTCTGCGCGCAACAATACCATTATTACTATATCTACATCAGATGAAATGTAATATACTGATTTAATCCCGCAGACCAATGTACATTTAATAACAATATCATTATTACTACATCTACATCAGATGAAATGTAATATACTGATTTATTCCCACAGACCAATGTACATTTAATAACAGTATCATACTATATCTACATTAGATGCAATGTAATATACTGATACCTTCCCACAGATCAATGTACATACAATAACAGTAGCGTTATTACTATATCTACATTAGATATGTAATATACATTTAACAACAATATCATTATTACTATATATACATCAGATGAAATTTAATATACTGATTTAACCCCACAGACCAATGTACATTTAATAACAATACCATTATTACTATATCTACATCGGATGTAGTTTAACACACTGATTTAATCCCACAGATCAATGTACATATAATGACAGTTTCGTTATTACTACATCTACATTAGATATAATGTAATATACTGATCCCTACCCACAGATCAATGTACATATAATAACAGTTTCGTTATTACTATATCTACAATAGACATACTGTAATATACTGATACCTTCCCACAGATCAATGTACATACAATAACAGTAGCGTTATTACTATATCTACATTAGATATGTAATATACATTTAATAACAATATCATTATTACTATATCTACATCAGATGAAATTTAATATACTGATTTAATCCCACAGACCAATGTACATTTAATAACAATATCATTATTACTATATCTACATCAGATGAAATTTAATATACTGATTTAATCCCACAGACCAATGTACATTTAATAACAATACCATTATTACTATATCTACATCAGATGAAATTTAATATACTGATTTAATCCCACAGATCAATGTACATATAATAACAATATCATTACTACTATATGTACATTAGATATAATGTAATATAATGATCCCTTCCCGCCGATCAATGTACATACAATGACAGTATCGTTATTACTATATCTGCATTAGATCTCCTGCAATATACTGATTCCTTCCCAAGGATCAATGTACATTGAATAACAGTTTCGTTATTACTATATCTACATTAGATATGTAATATACATTTAATAACAATATCATTATTACTATATCTACATTAGATATAATGTAATATAATGATCCCTTCCCACCGAACAATGTACATATACTGGCAGTATCGTTATTTCTATATCTACATTAGATATGTAATATACATTTAATAACAATATCATTATTACTATATCTACATCAGATGAAATGTAATATACTGATTTATTCCCACAGACCATTAATATACGGATCACTTCCCACAGATCAATGCACAGATTGTAACATTATCGTCATTACTATATCTGCACTAGATATGTAATAAATACTTAATAACCGTATCGTTATTACCGTATCTACATTAGATCTACTGGAATATACTGATTCCTTCCCACAGATCAATGTACATTGAATAACAGTATAATTTATACTATATCTACATTGGATATAATGTAATATACTGATGCTTTCCCACAGATTAATGTAATTTTGGTAACAATATCATTATTACTATATCTACATTAGACATAATGTAATATACTGAACCCTTCCCACAGATCATTGTACATACAATAACAGTAGCGTTATTACTATATCTACATTAGATATGTAATATACACTTAATAACAATATCATTATTACTATATCTACATCAGATGAAATTTAATATACTGATTTAATCCCACAGACCAATGTACATTTAATAACAATACCATTATTACTATATCTACATCGGATGTAGTTTAATACACTGATTTAATCCCACAGATCAATGTACATATAATGACAGTTTCGTTATTACTATATCTACATTAGATATAATGTAATATACTGATCCCTACCCACAGATCAATGTACATATAATAACAGTTTCGTTATTACTATATCTACATTAGATATGTAATATACATTTAATAACAATATCATTATTACTATATCTACATTAGATATAATGTAATATAATGATTCCTTCCCACCGATCAATGTACATATAATGGCAGTATCGTTATTACTATATCTACATTAGATATGTAATATACATTTAATAACAATATCATTATTACTATATCTACATCAGATGAAATTTAATATACTGATTTAATCCCACAGACCAATGTACATTTAATAACAATATCATTATTACTATATCTACATCAGATGAAATTTAATATACTGATTTAATCCCACAGACCAATGTACATTTAATAACAATACCATTATTACTATATCTACATCAGATGTAATTTAATATACTGATTTAATCCCACAGATCAATGTACATTTAATAACAATATCATTACTACTATATGTACATTAGATATAATGTAATATAATGATACCTTCCCACCGATCAATGTACATACAATGGCAGTATCGTTATTACTATATCTGCATTAGATCTCCTGCAATATACTGATTCCTTCCCAAGGATCAATGTACATTGAATAACAGTATCATTTATACTATATCTACATTGGATATAATGTAATATACTGATTCCTTCCCACAGATCAATGTGCTTTTGTTAACAATATCATTATTACTATATCTACATTAGATATAATGTAATATACTGATCCCTACCCACAGATCTATGTACATATAATAACAGTTTCGTTATTACTATATCTACAATAGATATAATGTAATATACTGATACCTTCCCACAGATCAATTTACATATAATAACAGTATCGTTATTACTATATCTACATTAGATATGTAATATACATTTAATAACAATATCATTATTAATATATCTACATCAGATGTAATGTAATATACTGATTTTTTCCCCCAGAAAATACCAATACCATTATTACTATATCTACATCAGATGAAATTTAATATACTGATTTAATCCCACAGATCAATGTACATTTAATAACAATATCATTACTACTATATGTACATTAGATATAATGTAATATAATGATCCCTTCCCGCCGATCAATGTACATACAATGACAGTATCGTTATTACTATATCTGCATTAGATCTCCTGCAATATACTGATTCCTTCCCAAGGATCAATGTACATTGAATAACAGTTTCGTTATTACTATATCTACATTAGATATGTAATATACATTTAATAACAATATCATTATTACTATATCTACATTAGATATAATGTAATATAATGATCCCTTCCCACCGAACAATGTACATATACTGGCAGTATCGTTATTCCTATATCTACATTAGATATGTAATATACATTTAATAACAATATCATTATTACTATATCTACATCAGATATAATGTAATATACTGATTTAATCCCACAGACCATTAATATACGGATCACTTCCCACAGATCAATGCACAGATTGTAACATTATCGTCAATACTATATCTACATTAGATATGTAATAAATACTTAATAACCGTATCGTTATTACCGTATCTACATTAGATCTACTGGAATATACTGATTCCTTCCCACAGATCAATGTACATTGAATAACAGTATAATTTATACTATATCTACATTGGATATAATGTAATATACTGATGCTTTCCCACAGATTAATGTAATTTTGGTAACAATATCATTATTACTATATCTACATTAGATATAATGTAAAATAGTGATCCCTTCCCACCGATCAATGTACATATAATGGCAGTATCGTTATTACTATATCTGCATTGGATCTCCTGCAATATAGTGATTCCTTCCCACAGATCAATGTATATTGAATAACAGTATCATTTATACTATATCTACATTGGATATAATGTAATATACTGATGCCTTCCCACAGATCAATGTACATATAATAACAGTTTCGTTATTACTATATCTACATTAGGTATAATGTAATATACTGATACCTTCCGCAGATCAATGTACATACAATAACTGTAGCGTTATTACTATATCTACATTAGATATGTAATATACATTTAATAACAATATCATTATTACTATATCTACATTAGATATAATGTAATATAATGATTCCTTCCCACCGATCAATGTACATATAATGGCAGTATCGTTATTACTATATCTACATTAGATATGTAATATACATTTAATAACAATATCATTATTACTATATCTACATCAGATGAAATTTAATATACTGATTTAATCCCACAGACCAATGTACATTTAATAACAATATCATTATTACTATATCTACATCAGATGAAATTTAATATACTGATTTAATCCCACAGACCAATGTACATTTAATAACAATACCATTATTACTATATCTACATCAGATGTAATTTAATATACTGATTTAATCCCACAGATCAATGTACATTTAATAACAATATCATTACTACTATATGTACATTAGATATAATGTAATATAATGATACCTTCCCACCGATCAATGTACATACAATGGCAGTATCGTTATTACTATATCTGCATTAGATCTCCTGCAATATACTGATTCCTTCCCAAGGATCAATGTACATTGAATAACAGTATCATTTATACTATATCTACATTGGATATAATGTAATATACTGATTCCTTCCCACAGATCAATGTGCTTTTGTTAACAATATCATTATTACTATATCTACATTAGATATAATGTAATATACTGATCCCTACCCACAGATCTATGTACATATAATAACAGTTTCGTTATTACTATATCTACAATAGATATAATGTAATATACTGATACCTTCCCACAGATCAATTTACATATAATAACAGTATCGTTATTACTATATCTACATTAGATATGTAATATACATTTAATAACAATATCATTATTAATATATCTACATCAGATGTAATGTAATATACTGATTTTTTCCCCCAGAAAATACCAATACCATTATTACTATATCTACATCAGATGAAATTTAATATACTGATTTAATCCCACAGATCAATGTACATTTAATAACAATATCATTACTACTATATGTACATTAGATATAATGTAATATAATGATCCCTTCCCACCGATCAATGTACATATAATAACAGTATCGTTATTACTATATCTGCATTAGATCTCCTGCAATATACTGATCCCTTCCCACAGATCAATGTACATTGAATAACAGTTTCGTTATTACTATATCTACATTAGATATGTAATATACATTTAATAACAATATCATTATTACTATATCTACATTAGATATAATGTAATATAATGATCCCTTCCCACCGAACAATGTACATATACTGGCAGTATCGTTATTTCTATATCTACATTAGATATGTAATATACATTTAATAACAATATCATTATTACTATATCTACATCAGATATAATGTAATATACTGATTTAATCCCACAGACCATTAATATACGGATCACTTCCCACAGATCAATGCACAGATTGTAACATTATCGTCATTACTATATCTACATTAGATATGTAATAAATACTTAATAACCGTATCGTTATTACCGTATCTACATTAGATCTACTGGAATATACTGATTCCTTCCCACAGATCAATGTACATTGAATAACAGTATAATTTATACTATATCTACATTGGATATAATGTAATATACTGATGCTTTCCCACAGATTAATGTAATTTTGGTAACAATATCATTATTACTATATCTACATTAGATATGTAATACTATATACATTTAATAACAATACCATTATTACTATATCTGCATCAGATGTAATTTAATATAATGACTTAATCCCACAGATCAATGTAAATATAATAACAGTATCGTTATTAATATATCTACATTAGATATGTAATATACATTTAATAACAATATCATTATTACTATATCTACATCAGATGAAATGTAATATACTGATTTACTCCCACAGAACAATGTACATTTAATAACAATACCATTATTACTATATCTACATCAGATGAAATGTAATATACTGATTTAATCCCGCAGACCAATGTACATTTAATAACAATATCAATATTACTACATCTACATCAGATGAAATGTAATATACTGATTTATTCCCACAGACCAATGTACATTTAATAACAATATCATACTATATCTACATTAAATGCAATGTAATATACTGATACCTTCCCACAGATCAATGTACATACAATAACAGTAGCGTTATTACTATATCTACATTAGATATGTAATATACATTTAACAACAATATCATTATTACTATATATACATCAGATGAAATTTAATATACTGATTTAACCCCACAGACCAATGTACATTTAATAACAATACCATTATTACTATATCTGCATCAGATGTAATTTAATATAATGACTTAATCCCACAGATCAATGTACATATAATAACAGTTTCGATATTACTATATCTACATTAGATATAATGTAATATAATGATCCCTTCCCACCGAACAATGTACATATACTGGCAGTATCGTTATTACTATATCTACATTAGATATGTAATATACATTTAATAACAATATCATTATTACTATATCTACATCAGATATAATGTAATATACTGATTTAATCCCACAGACCATTAATATACGGATCACTTCCCACAGATCAATGCACAGATTGTAACATTATCGTCATTACTATATCTACATTAGATATGTAATAAATACTTAATAACCGTATCGTTATTACCGTATCTACATTAGATCTACTGGAATATACTGATTCCTTCCCACAGATCAATGTACATTGAATAACAGTATAATTTATACTATATCTACATTGGATATAATGTAATATACTGATGCTTTCCCACAGATTAATGTAATTTTGGTAACAATATCATTATTACTATATCTACATTAGATATAATGTAAATAGTGATCCCTTCCCACCGATCAACGTACATATAATGGCAGTATCGTTATTACTATATCTGCATTAGATCTCCTGCAATATAGTGATTCCTTCCCACAGATCAATGTATATTGAATAACAGTATCATTTATACTATATCTACATTGGATATAATGTAATATACTGATGCCTTCCCACAGATCAATGGAATTTTGGTAACAACATCATTATTACTATATCTACATCAGATGAAACTTAATATACTGATTTAATCCCACAGACCAATGTACATTTAATAACAATACCATTATTACTATATCTACATCAGATGTAATTTAATATACTGATTTAATCCCACAGATCAATGTACATACAATAACAGTAGCGTTATTACTATATCTACATTAGATATGTAATATACATTTAATAACTATATCATTATTACTATATCTACATTAGATATAATGTAATATACTGATACCTTCCAACAGATCAATGTAAATATAATAACAGTATCGTTATTAATATATCTACATTAGATATGTAATATACATTTAATAACAATATCATTATTACTATATTTACATCAGATGAAATGTAATATACTGATTTACTCCCACAGAACAATGTACATTTAATAACAATACCATTATTACTATATCTACATCAGATGAAATGTAATATACTGATTCAATCCCGCAGACCAATGTACATTTAATAACAATATCATTATTACTACATCTACATCAGATGAAATGTAATATACTGATTTATTCCCACAGACCATTAATATACGGATCACTTCCCACAGATCAATGCACAGATTGTAACATTATCGTCATTACTATATCTACATTAGATATGTAATATACATTTAATAACAATATCATTATTACTATATCTACATCAGATGTAATGTAATATACTGATTTATTTCCACAGACCAATGTACATTTAATAACAATATCATTATTACTATATCTTCATTAGATATAATGTAATATACTATTCACTTCCCACAGATCAATGCACAGACTGTAATATTATCGTCAATACTATATCTACATTAGATACGTAATATACACTTAATGACAGTATCGTTATTACTTTATCTACATTAGACCTACTGCAATATACTGATTCCTTCCCACATATCAATGTAGATTGAATAACAGTATCATTTATACTATATCTACATTGGATATAATGTAATATACTGAAACCTTCCCACAGATCAATGTAATTTTGGTAACAATATCATTATTATCCGACTTCGAAAAGGAGGAGGATACTCAATTCGATGTGTATATTTTTTTTTTTTTTTTTTTTTTTTTATGTATGTTCACCGATTACGCCGAGACGGATTGACCAATCGGAACGAAACGTTTTGCATCTGGTAGAGTATGTCTCCCGATTGGTCCCGTTAAAAAAACATTTTATATTTTTTCACTCCGAACGCTTTTTATTGCAAAAAAACGTACTATTTCATGTACATGCGGCGTACGGTCGCCGATTACTCCGAGGCGGATGGACCAATCAGAATGACCCTTTTCGCGTCTTATAGAGTATAACTCCCTATTGGTCCCATAAAGAAATATTTTGCATTTTTTCATTCCTAATGACTTTTTTTTCTAAATGTTTGTTCGCCGATTACTCCCTGACGGATGGAACAATTGGAACGAAACCTTCTGTATCTTCTAAAGTATGTCTCCCGATTGGTCTTGTTAAGAAAGCATTTTTCATTTTTTCATTTCTGTCAATTTTTATTGCAAAAAAATTGTACTGCTTCATTTATATTTTTTTCGGCGTTTATTCTACAGGGAATATACCGATTGTGACTTTTCAACATTTTCCGTGAAATGAAAAAAAAAATAGACTTCGTCATTTTCTCTATCAGTTGGTCGCTAAAAGAAGGGTTAGCTTCCTTCTTCACGTATCAGTCGCTGGAAGCTGATTTGGACTGTTTCTTTGCAAAAGTAACCGTCGTAATCTTTGCATTTCTGCGAGTGCTTTTTCGTCATGCGGTTTAACGAGGACTTTGTTTGGTGCTAAATCAGATAGAGCAAAACCATCTAAACTTTTGACACGACTAAGAGCGACGTAAATTTGGCCTTTTGCAAAATTCTTTTTGCCAAGATCAATTACAGCTTTGTTTAATGTTGTCCCTTGTAATTTATGCACCGTTACTGCCCAACTTAGAATAAGTGGTAACATTCTGCGCTCGACGTCCCCATAACCTTTCGTCGCCTGAAACGTTGCTACAACTGGAGATATTGGAATGTAACCGTCGATATCTTTAAATCTATTTCCAATGGACTCGTCGTCAAATTTTATAAGTACCGCGTCCGGCAACTCTCCTTGTTCTAGTTGATCTCTTCGAAGTGCCGGCCATGTAAATTTCTTCACTATTCCCATTGCACCGTTTATCAAACCATCAGAAATTGATATATTTCGTCGCAGCATGATTCGCGATCCTTCAGTTAACGTTATTGTATGTAACAGTCCGCCACAATTATTTACATTTGCAGGTATGACATTTTCTGGTGGCCTTTTTCCATATGTAGCTGCCTCACGGGATTCGTCTATTGCATCAATGACGTACATTCGATGTGATTTTGCTAATTCATCAGTCATTTTTGAATTATATTCATCCACTAATTTTATCGTTGGGAATATTCTTACTGCTGCACCATCCTCGAACTCTCCGGTTAGAGGAACCCTTCTTCGTTCGCATAATATTTCCAGTTGAGAAGTTGTCACTTCCCCAAACCGAAGGTTATTCAATAAATCGATAAACTCAACGTCATCTCTTTGTCGCATATTAATGGTGAGTTCGCAGAATGAAAATTGATGCCATAAATTAATTTCTGCACTACACCAATGTGGCTGTACAAAACACCAGTGTCCTTTTACTGGGGGCAACTGCATGATATCGCCAAAGAGAAGTACATTTACGCCACCAAAAAGTTTATCATTTGTTTTGAATTCTTGCAATCTTAAATGAATTATTCGCAAATTCTCGTAAGATACCATTGATATCTCGTCGATAATCAACCACCTTGTATGACGCCACTTTCGTCTCTCCTGTTCGAGCCTCTGTCCTGTCAGTCGTCGATAGGTCATGGCAGTACCTTTTTCAATAGGCAACGAGAACAAGGAATGCAGAGTTTTTCCGAATATTTGACGGGCAGCGACGCCAGTCAAAGAAGCTACTTCGATGAAAGATGGTTTTATCATCATATCAACTGTAGGATTATAGCAGCGTTTAACGTGTTCAACAAGTAATTTTAAAATAAACGATTTGCCACTGCCAGCTCCTCCGGTAATAAAAAGCAACATTTGTTCCGGATTTTCAACAGCGTTTTTTTTAATATCTTTCTCAATTACTGCGGAAACTGATTTTAATAAGTCTTTCTGTTGAATATTAAGACTTCGAATACTATTAAGGAACACGTCTTCTGGCATTGCAATTGTTTCTTGCTGTTGATCTTCATATAAATCACCTTGATCATAATATATTGTTTCGTCGGCATGAATTCCGACTGGATCTCTTAAATGTTCATTAGTTTCTTCTTCATGTACAACATTCAAAGCAACAGCTTGGGCGAGCGCCGCTTCAATAATTTGCTCTGCGTGAGTAAATTGTTCGACGGTTGCGTTACCCAACATAGGTTTCAACTCGTGTTGCCGTCGAAGAAAACATTGTTCCGAAGATTCGTTTTCGGACATAAGTGTACTTTCATCCCGAAATGGAATGTGACACACTATTAAGTTGTAGAAGTATCCTTCTCTATCACTGTTCAGGGTATAATATCGGTGGCGGAGTACAGCTGGTTTATTTCTTATTCGCATTCGGGTATTGTCCTTCAATTTTATAAACTTCGATCTCGAAATTTCTTCATCGTCAGTTCTAAGTTCTGCGTCGCCATCCTCTTCTGTCCATATATTACTTGAAACTGTTTCATATCGGGCAGCAAATTCGGCTAAACTCAAGTTCTCTAGGTTGTCTGGCCTCTTTACGTAACGATCGAATATGTTATTGAAAAATGATGTTCCATTTTCTTCAAATCGCAGAATTCTATATCTCTGCTCAGGCCGACAGCTGTTTATAAATACAGCTTTTCGCGAGCTCATTTTAAGAGGCAGATGGCATAATCGATAAGCACATTCTATAGCATTGACCATACGTTGAGATAGAATTGCCATAGATACCGAAAATAATTGATTTCGGATGGTATCGTTTCGGCGTTTCGCTCGTAAAACGGCTTCTTTAATAATATTTCCTGTGTCCTGCGGCTCGCATTTACTTGCGTATTTAGCAATATAATATGCGACGGCTGTAACATTTCCGCATGGTTGAATATCCATGTTTGCTTTCCAAAGCTTTAAAAGAGTTGGGTTGTAATTATTCACCATAACTTCATTTGCGGTTCTTTTAAGTACGCAGAAACGCCCGTTGTTGGCAAGTGTGTCATCTGGGCCTAAGCACATCGTTCTTTCACTTATCGGTCTGGGGAATCCAAATCGACAAGAACGATTATTACGATCTTTGTAACATGTATGAGAATGTTTATGAATTTGTACTTTTTGAACTATATCGTTCATATCGTGATTTTCGATGTCCAATAATGAACAAGATACAGTTTTCTCAATAACATTTTGGCCTTCGTTGGTAAGGAAATCAGGTACGTTTGCGCACCAAATAAGCATGTGCAAATGTGGACTTCCCCGATTTTGAAATTCAATTCTATACCAAAAATCGGTAACAACGCCGCCTAAGCATTGCGAGTTTTTTATATACTGCATTAACGCGTTTACGCGTAACGTAAATTGTCTTGCGATAACTACCGGGTGTCTCTGAATCAATTGTAGTCGATCTGCAAACGTTAGGTTTTCAAGTTCGGTCGTTGTTCGCGTCGCGCGATTGCATACTTGCTCGAGCGGTTGTTTTTAAATTTGGCGCTGTGCGAGGGTCTGCGGTTGGACGATGTCACGCAACCCTGCGCAGGCGCGGGTGGCGTGTCGGTGGTGGTGGCGGGGTATGGCCCGGGATCGGGCCCGCGCATTGAACCGTGATCGGTCAATTTGTGCGGGTGTTTTCCCAGAGTTTTTCTGAGTTTTCCCAAATCTTTTAAAGAGTGAATTGTGTTTTGGATCTTGGACTGGTGGTGTTCGTTGACGTGCGCTGTGGCTGTCGGGCGTGGGTCCTCTTGTTGAAGCAACTAGGTGCTGTCATTTTATCTGCACGGCCGGGCGATCTTGTGGGTGGTTCAGACGGCTAACTGTGCGCACAGTTCTGCGATCGGTTGATTCTGCCCACCTGGCTAGCCGTGCAGTTAGTGGTGCGTTTTTTACGGCCACTTTGTCCTCTTTGCCGGGACGTTACCTGTGATCAGGGTTTGTAGTTTTTTGGTAAGGACCACGACGATTTGTTGCGACGTCGGCGAGACACCATCCGATACGATTGGTAAGAGAGCTCTCGATTGTGCGAAGTTATAGTACGGCTTGAATGATTATGCAAGTGCATGCTAGTTTTAATTTCTAGTTTTATTTCACGTTTTAGATTATTAGATTTTGTTGTATCCTTTTATGTATATATATTCTTTTAGTATAATTTGTTTGCTGGGACCAGGCTTTTTCCCCACTTTTGACTGGGGTTTTTTACAGCCGGTACCCGTAGAGTAGAGTCAGTTAGGGTTTTGAATTATTAAAGTTATTTTTTTGTTTTAATTATATATCAGTTGTTTTATTTATTTACCGGTGACGCCAATTCCACCTCATGTCCTTCCTCATTTTATTGTAACTCCGAATAGTCGGAACAGTCGTTGATTGACCTTCGGATAGTAGTAATGCCTTCAACATATCTGGCCAATTCAGATCATTACAAGAGAACGTAGCAAACCATGTGGGCGGTCCAAGACTTCGGACCATGGCGATTAATTCCGAACAGCATCGTTTCCAGTATGATGCCGATCCTCTTATGTTTCTCATTGTGAGATGTATGTTGTCTACTAATCCCTCTGGAGTATATTCACCTTGGCGCATTCTACATGACACTGAAATGCTAGCTTTTGCGCGGTAATATTCAACCACAGATAATGCGAAGAACAGATAATCTGTTCGTTGGAACCGTTTGTCATTGCTCAAAATACGTGCTTGGAAGTAATCTAATGGTGTTATTGGGATGTCACGATGCTCTCTGAATCCATTTTTTCCATCTGGAAACAGGAAGTACCAACACAGTTCTTCAATTCTTCTCTCCCTCTCTAGGTTCAAAGGAGGCGCTGTTTTTCTATGTATATTAGCCAGTTGTATCGGGTCATTTTCGGCGTTATTATTATTATTATTATTATTATTATTGTTGTTGATACAGACGATATTATCGATGTTGGGAACACCTTCGTCAATCGAACGTAGCATGCTTGTTTCGAAAATAATTCGTGTTCCGTTGGATTCATTTCGTGGGGTCGCAACCGATAGATGTTGCATTCTTTCTACCAGTGAAGATCTATTTCTCTCGGATGCAATTGTTACAGGTGTTAATGAGTAGATATTTAATACATTACTGTTGCCATCTTTCGCATACAAATTACGACGCAAGGTGGCGTGTAAAGCATCAATAGTAGTAAATTTCATACAGCATGAGGCGCCCCGTAACGGTGCTTTATATCCTTTTGGACCTCTTGCATGGGAATCAAACAACCAATAGCAGGTGGTCTCCGATTGGTTGCTACATGATACAGCTATTGATGTAAGATTCGCGGTAAGAATTCCGTACATATACCGTTGAAAAAATGTAATCAAACCATTTTTTAAATTTGGAAATCCATCAACACCGTTATCAATATCAATGTGACCATTTACCGACATTTCATAGTCAACGTTGATATTGACTCGCCTATTATTATATGTTACGTGTGGCAATAATTCAGTTGCGGCTAAATAGTCTACATTGATTTCGTTGGGGTTAGGAATACTTCGCGCTTCAATGCAATCACGATAATATTTATCTCCTATTATAACCACATAATCGACATCACTAGTACACCACGTACTAGGATCTAGGGAATGAAACGCAACACATGCAACTGCAGCTATGCCAGTACATTGCTTACCACGAGATTCGATACCGAAGCGATCGCTAGCTTGATGAAACGTGCCTCGTAAAATAGCTACATTTCGACCAACGTCTACAAATCTACTGTTTAGTTCAGTATTTCTTTGTGCAACTTCAATTTCTTCTGTTACAATAGCCGGCTGTTCAATGACATGAGCTATTTCGAAAATATTACTGGTAATGTTTGAAAAACATGGTTGTACGTCTTTGTACAAAGCATTATTTTGTAATAGCCATTGTAAGGCTACCCGAAGCTTTCCGACATCAATTTTTAATTGTCGCTGTCGCTCCAAATTTTCGTAACTTTCAACTACAAACATTATACCGGTTTGGTTTAATTGGACTGGAAGTTGCTCGGCTACTTCGAACACATCGCGAGCAAATAGGACTACCTGACCTTTGCACCAATCCTGACTGAAGCGATTCTGAATTTTCATAATTTTTAGAAACGGCACTATTCTGCACAACATTTGTTTCTCGATTTCCGATAAATCTGCTATTTCCTGAGGTACAGACATTAGTTCCATTTTATTCCAAAATGCCTGTGATGGAACTTTGTGTTTTTTAAGATGATTTAGACAACGAGAACATGTTGTTATCTTCTCTGATTCGATTAGATTTGCAGGAATTAGACCAGACAAAGGCTGCGTGTGTAAAGTGTAACGTTGCTGCGGATATAAAGTCTTGCAACACACTGCACACGGTACATCAGCAAAAATATTAATAGCCGATTGAAAGTAGTCTTCCTGGAGGAAACGTTCTTTCCTTCGGTTTTTAGCTACTTCGCGCATATTTCTTAAACGTGTATTTTTTGTTTCGGTATTTTCCCTTAACAATACTTCACGATTACGGTTTTTAATGAGCATTAGACGATGTGAACGTTCTTCAATACATTGATTGCATAAACGCCTGTGGATTAATCTCAGCCTACGCGATTGTTTCTCAGCAGATTCGTTTGCTAAACGCCTGTGGATTAATCTCAATCTACGTGATCGTTCCTCAGCAGATTCGTTTGCTAAACGTCTGTGGATTATTCTCAATCTACGTGATCGTTCCTCAGCAGATTCGTTCGCTAAGCGTCTATGGATTAATCTCATTCTACGTGATCGTTCCTCAGCAGTTTCGTTCGCTAAGCGTCTGTGGATTAATCTCAGCCTACGTGATCGTTTCTCAGCAGATTCGTTCGCTAAGCGTCTATGGATTAATCTCAATCTACGTGATCGTTCCTCAGCAGATTCGTTCGCTAAGCGTCTATGGATTAATCTCAATCTACGTGATCGTTCCTCAGCAGATTCGTTCGCTAAGCGTCTATGGATTAATCTCAATCTACGTGATCGTTCTTCAGCAGTTTCGTTCGCTAAGCGTCTGTGGATTAATCTCAGCCTACGTGATTGTTTCTCAGCAGATTCGTTCGCTAAGCGTCTATGGATTAATCGCAATCTACGTGATCGTTCTTCGACAGATTCGTTCTTTAAACGATTATAAATTAGGGTTAGGCGACGTATCTTCTCCTCTATCGTTTCACGCAATAATTTTGAACGCATATATTTTCGCATTGCAGATAATCTCAAATGGCGTTCGTTAATAGTTTCATGACATCGTTTCTCTGTATTTCTTTTGCAATTTTTGTACAGACATAATTGCGTGGCGTCGTTTGATTCATTCGCACGATACTTCCTCATACGGGATGCATGTTTTGTAGGTCTACCCATCGCTTCAAGCAAACGTGGTTGGTTTGTTTCTTTTTTAGAAACAATTGGTCGCTCCAAGCAGACGCGGTTGGTTTGTTTTTTATTATATTATAACAAACAATTACTGGTCGCTCCAAGCAGACGCGGTTGTTTTATTTTTATATTACAAACAATTATTGGTCGCTCCAAGCAGACGCGGTTGGTTTGTTTTTTATATTACAAACAAGTGTTGGTCGCTCCAAGCAGACGCGATTGGTTTGTTTTTATTACAAACAATTATTGGTCGCTCCAAGCAGACGCGGTTGGTTTGTTTTTACAAACAATTATTGGTCGCTCCAAGCAGACGCGGTTGGTTTGTTTTTACAAACAATTATTGGTCGCTCCAAGCAGACGCGGTTGGTTTGTTTTTACAAACAATTATTGGTCGCTCCAAGCAGACGCGGTTGTTTAATTTTTACAAACAATTATTGGTCGCTCCAAGCAGACGCCGTTGGTTTGTTTTATAAAAACAATTATTGGTCGCTCCACGCAGACGCGGTTGGTTTGTTTTTTATTATTATTACAAACAGTTATTTGGTCGCTCCAAGCAGACGCGGTTGGTTTTGGATTTTATAAAAAATATAATAAAATAATAGAAATTTAAACGACTACCTTTGCAGCACTTTTCAAAATATTCAATTAATTATTACAACAGGTATCAATCAATTGAACACCTAACGTTGCCAGGTTTTCGTTTCAACTGACTACGCGATTTGTCTATGGGCTGTAGCTATGTTTGTTTGTATTGTGAGGACGATCGCAATAATAGGCAAACTTATAGTAGAATTCCGTTACATTGTGCGATAAGTGGAAAATAAAGCAATGCGATATTCGTACAAAACTGACGGCAATGTTAAATGGATCTAATATAATATAAATTTACAAATACTTGCAATTTAATTAAAATTTGCATTACTTAATATTGAATTACATTTCCACGCGTCGTTTTATGCATCTTGGCACTGATTCGTATATTCATATCGTTATGATTTTATATCTCACGTTCTTCTGTTTGCTTCACGAAGCTCATTTTTTGTTTACAGGTTTTTTTTTCAAGTACATTATACTTTACAATATTGCCAACAATTCTTCATGGGGTTCAAATGAAGGTTGTTTAATGCCCAGTGTACAATTTTATAATTACTACATTATTCTTCGAACCGAATACTATTCAACATTAAGAGGGTATGAATATTTCTATCATTGACTATACGCCGTTTAGTTTTTGCGCATTTCTGGCAAATAGAATATTTACGAATATTTACGTTCAATATAAACTACTACGCACATACCGAAAGGAATGTAAACATAGAGAATAATATGTGCGATCCTGGAATGTGCCCCACCAATTCTCTTCCTTTGGAAGTCAGAGATTCTTGCTCAGTTTCATACGAACAGCGATTCGATCAAGTGGTAAGTACGATACGTGCAATATTTCATTTCCGTCTACGTTGTATCTAATTATGTATATTAATATTTCTTAATGGCTGGTGGTACGGTTCATTTAGTTGCTGTATTATTATAGTCAATTTGAACAAAAAATACCTAGTTTTATTACATCAAAGAATAACTTATTATTTTCATTATTTAACTTTAGATTTTGAATTGTTAACAAATATTTATTACAAATATTATAATGAATAAAAAAGTAATACAAATATGTTAACAAATATGAATAGATATTTCCTTTCTTTTATTATCATTATCAATAATATTCAATATTGCTTTTTTTATCGGTTGACTGTGCCCTGAATACGAATGTAGGAAACATTTATTGCTATTAGAACCGTTGTTCGGGTGTTAAACAATGTACGAAATTAAATGGGGGAACAAACGAATAATTTTATTAATTTATACTGGTCGACAGTGAACTTGGTATGAAATCGCACATTCATATAATTATAATTTCTTCTACAACTTCATTTTAAAACTAATTAGAATTTCTTCTACAACTTTAATTTAAAAAAAAATATTATTATTTGAGTACTGATACATTTCGAATGTCATTTTCATCGCTTTTGTCGATGTTTAAACATACGTAGTTGATTGTATTTTATTACATATTTCGCAATTCAAACAATCAAAAATTTTCGTCACTAATGAAAAATAGTTTCCGTGTTCGTATTCAGTGAATATAATAATAAAACTATACAAGAAGTACATATTGAGTGTTAGTTATCCTGATACACTTTAAAAAGTATAGATGTGTTTCGATATACACGGTCTTGTCGCCGTTCGTGTGACTTTCGTTCTATACAATATAAACACTATGTCACTGTTATCGATAACATTCTACCTCTAGTCATTAACTAATATTAATGTAACTGTTGTTGCTTATATATTTTTATTTTTTTTTTTTTTACAAATAATACTAAACAAATATTTTTGTTTCAGAACATAAGTCATAATAAAAACATAAAAAAAAAATGGGAGAATCTGATAACAATTGTAAGTATTATTTTTATATCTTTAATAATGGCAATTAAAGAGTACATGAAAAAAGTAAAAGAAGCTGTGCAAAATGTATGTTGTGAATATTTCAGAAACATGCCTGCAGTATATATATATATATTTCTTTTTGTTTTCTCTATCAGATCAACAAATGTTCAGGGATGTTCAGCTGCTGCTGCAGCAGCAGCAGGAACAGCATCATCGGGAAATGCAGCTGCTGCAGCAGCAGCTGTAGCAGCAACAGCAACAGCAGTTGCAGCAACTGAGGGAGGAGCTCCTCCCTCAGCAACAAGAGGATCACCGACCGAGGGAGGAGCCCCTCCCTCAGGTGCAAGAGATGGAATCCGGCGAGGAGGCGAAGCCACCGCGAAGTATGTATTACAGATTCTTTTTTATATGATGAATTATTGCCTCGTACAGAGGAATTCAATATTGCCCTTATCAGAACATCTCTGCTGTTCAATATTAGGGAAAATATTTATAATAATAATATTTTAATGAAAAAAATATATATCTAATAATTTCAATTTTTATACGTTACAGAAAGAGGAGTGGCGGCAGGGAGATCGCGGCGCCTGAGGGGTTACCGGGGGGGTCAGGGTAGGGGGGAAGGGAACAGGCGGAAGGGGAAGGGGAAGGGGGGGCCGGGGTAATATTGTCAAATTATGCTTCTACTAAAACCAAAATTTTTTTTTTTATTTTCTTAATAAAGTGATTTAAAAACATGTTATTCCGTGTTCTGCTGTTTTATTTTTATTAACTAACAGTAATTGATCCTTACTAAACCATTCCCATTGACATATAACTGCACGGCATCCTACAAATATTGTTCGTTTCTCTGAATTCCACTAAAAATTGTGAAATAAAATAATTTTTAACAAAAAAACATCCGACTTCGAAATGCACTAAAAAGTATAAAATAATTTCTATTTCATTTATACCAATATTCCATAGCTATTAATAATATCTACTTAATCGTTAAATAGGATACCAATTACATTTCAAAGTTTTCGGAGGCGGCGCAAAATTAAAAATACCCGAACAAACGATGCTGCCAATAACGATTTGATTACGGTATGGCAAGCTTGGTAATTGATAAGTTGTAAGAGAAAAATTATAGGTCCGGCTGAAAACATTTGTAATTGTAACGATTATATGAGAAATTGGCAGCAGTCCTGATGTACATGCACTATACTGCAGTTCACAAGAGATCATACTTAACTCGCGCCGCTCACTAGGTCTAGAGAGATTTTTAATAACGTGTGTTATTCCCCTCTACAGCTGCTTCTTATTATACTTTGCGAACATATAAATGGTGGGCAGAAATATATGACGTACGATAACTGATAACCGGTGATGATATTGTAAAGTATCACCGATACAATGAAATTTCTATTATTTGCGCAAAAAAAAAATGATGTGAACGCATAGCAAGAAGCACGCTGTAAAGGGGAATCACCACGCACTATTAAAATCTCCCCAGACTTCAGTAGGCCACTAGCTGCGCGAGTTAAGTGCGGTCACTCGTGAACTGCAGTATAGTTAATTCGCAATGGGTTTGTTGATTTCCCATTGAATATTGTTACTTGAAACTATCAAATAGGTGATTTATCATAGGTTGCCGACGCCGGAGTTAGGATCTTCCTAGTAGAGGAAAAGTTTTTTTAATTTTGCGCCGCCTCCGAAAACTTTGAAATGTAATGGTATCCTATTTAACGATTAAGTAGATATTATAATAGCTATGGAATATTGGTATAAATGAAATCGAAATTATTTTATACTTTTTTAGTGCATTTCGAAGTCGGATGTTTTTTTTGTTAAAAATTATTTT
>NW_025791283.1:0-70826 GCF_907164935.1 Osmia bicornis bicornis | reverse complement strand
TTTATGGCGAATTCCTGCACAACTTCCGTTATGTTACACCCCGAGCAACTACCAAAACCGCCTAAGAATGGACCTAATGACCCGCACCCAAGGGGAGCGAGAACCCCTCTCCATCTACCTTTCCAAACTACAAGTGATATTCCGCCGTCTAGAACCTCCCCTATCCACTCCCGAACAGTTAGGAATAGTAATCCGAAATCTCCACCCTCGCTACAAATTAGTAGTCGACTTCCACCCTCCCAATTCCTTTAACGATTTACTCCGTCTGGGAAGGTGGGTGGAAGAGACCCAGCGGAGCAGCGAGGAGTATCGCGGGCCACCGACGGCGGGGAGCCTCACGATCCCGGGAACGGGGTACGTGCTCCCCGCCGGGAGGGCCGCGATCGAAACTCGCGGCAGCCGCTGAGTACTCCCGACCTTCCTCAGCATCCCAATCCGTCCCGAAAACCCCACCAAATACACCAGCCTCGAACCGCCCCCAAACCTCAACCTCCAACCGTCCCGTTACACCTCCTCCTCCCCTCACCATTACCGAAATCCCCAGTTTGATGTCCCTTCCCATGGTACCACCCCCTGCCGGATACCGTGCCCCAACCTCCCTGAACGCGCCAATCCCCAACCGCCCTACTTCCTACTCCCAAGCGACCTCCGGTTCCCGACAACTACCTCCTCGTCCTGCGGCTACCTCCACCCAATCCTCCCTTCCCGGCCAATGTTGGAACTGCGGTCAAGCGGGGCATTGGTTCGGCGCCTGCCAGCAGCCGAGGAGGAAGTTTTGCTTCCGGTGCGGCAAGTTCGACGTCATCGCACCGGAATGCCCGAATTGTTTGTCGGGAAACGCCTGCGGAGGTCGGCGGTAAGGGTCGACGCGACCTCCCCGAAAAACCCGATCCAACCCCCCAAATCCCGCGTCCAGAAACCCCCGAAAACTCCTTCAACCGCACCGATTCCAACTCCAAGGAAATCCCCTTTAGTAGAGTCCCGTACAGAACCCTATCCCGGCGATAATCGCATTTTCCTCCCCTTGCAGCACGGTAAATATATCTTCCAAGCCCTCCTTGATACCGGCGCAACCCATTCCTATGCAGGTCCCAAAATCGCTCAATTATTCAGACTCCATTTAACCCCTTCCCAAGCCTGCATGATCCTAGCCAACAACATCAAACAGAGAATCCTCGGAGAGGTCACCGTCGCGATCCAGGTCGATGACGAAATCCACAACCTCCCCCTCCGCGCAAGCGAGTCATTGGAGTATGAGGTAGTCCTAGGGATGGATTTTATCGCCCGGTTTGGAATTACCATAGACGGAGATCTAAGGACGTGGCGAACTCCGAACGGACCTCTTCACCCCTTCTACCCTGAATCCTCACCCGATCCCTTTCCCATGAACCCCGCCTGCGCCGGACTTTCCGAAGCAACCCCCGAGGAAATCTCGGGAATTCAAACCCTTCTTGATCGCCTCATCCCACCCCCATCCTCTACCTTAGGAACCACTCCTCTCGTTACACATTCTATTGATGTTCAAAACCACCCTCCTATTAAACAACGTCCTCGTCGCATGGCTCCCCGCGTCTTAGACGCCGCACAGAAGGAAGTAGATTCCATGCTCCAGTCCGGTATAATCGAACCCTCCTCTAGTGCCTGGTGTAGTCGTCCCGTCCTAATCCCCAAACCCAACGGCTCCTACCGATTTTGTATAGACTACCGGGACGTTAATAGTCACAAAAAAGGATGCCTATCCCCTCCCTAGCATGGATCGTATCCTCGATAGCCTCCGAACTGCCCGTTATATTTCCAAATTAGACCTTAGCCAAGCATATTTCCAAGTTCCCCTCGATCCCTCCAGTAAAGAAATCACCGCTTTTGCAGTTCCCGTTAGAGGCCTTTTCCAATTCATCCGCATGCCCTACGGCCTCACCAACGCCCCCGCAACCTTCCAACGCATCATGGACAAATTGATCACTCCCGACTGGGAGCCACACATCTTCGCGTATTTAGACGACGTGGTAATCGCGACCGACACGTACGAGGAGCACTTAGAATGGCTCGCGAAAGTTTTGACCAGATTACGAGAGGCGAATTTAGAAATAAACCGCGAAAAAAGCGAATTTTGTTGTTCCGAGGTCCGATATCTCGGCTTTTTAATAAATAAGGACGGTATGATTGCCGATCCAGAAGAAATAGAACCCATACTTTCCTACCCTCCACCCACTACCCTAAAACAACTCCGACGCTTCCTTGGAATGGTGAAATGGTATTCCCGATTTTTAAAAGATGTTTCCAAAGACCAACCCCCCCTTACCCGTCTCCTACAAAAGGATGTTGCTTGGGAATGTGGTCCCGAGCAAGCATCCGCGTTTGAAACCTTGAAAACGGCCCTCACCAAAACTCCCGTCCTGGCTCGTCCCGATTTTACCCTTCCCTTTTCCCTCCAAACTGACGCTAGCGATACGGCTATCGGGGCAGTTCTTGTCCAAACCGTAGACGGTGAAGAACACCCGATAGCCTACGCTAGCCGTTCCCTCACTCGCGCGGAGAGAAACTACTCCGTGACGGAAAGGGAGTGTCTGGCCGTCGTGTGCGCAACCCAAAAATTTCGCCCCTATATTGAAGGGTCCGAAATTACTGTGGTGACGGACCACAATAGTCTCCGGTGGCTTCACCACCTTAAGGACCCTACTGGACGATTGGCCCGGTGGGCCTTGACCCTTCAAGGCCAGCCGATGAAAATCGTCCACCGAAGGGGAACCCACAACGTCGTGCCAGACGCTCTCTCCCGAATGTATGGCGACCCAATAGACGGCGTAGCAGCCGTCGGTAACGATCCTGAGCCATGGTACTCCAATAAGCTTCGTGACGTAAGAGATTTTCCCTCCAAATATCCCGACTGGACCATTGAAGATAATAGATTGTATTACCACCGTCCTAATTTCCTTCTAGATCCCATCGTCCCCGACCTTGACGGGTGGAAATTAGTCCTCCCGCTTTCCTTACGCCAAAAAGCCCTTTCCGACGCCCACGATCCTCCCCAATCCGGTCACCTTGGCATTGATAAGACTTACTACCGTCTGACGCAAGATTTCTATTGGCCTGGAATGTTTCAGGATGTAGTCCAATTTGTCAGACGGTGTCTTCAATGCCAACAAAGCAAAGTTTTGCAGCGGCCACCGGCGGGGTTGATGCGGGAGCGCCCGGTGGAGGCGCCCTGGACCGTCGTGGCTGCTGACATTATGGGTCCCTTCCCTCCCAGTAAATCCCAAAATAAATATCTCCTCGTTTTCCAAGACCTTTTCACAAAATATATTGAAGTAAAACCCCTCCATAAAGCTTCCGCCAAACCAATCCTTTCCGCTTTCGAGTCCCTTGTGCTCCACCGATGGGGATGTCCCAAATTCCTCCTTACAGACAACGGTACAGAATTTTGTAACAGAGACGTAACGAACAGACTGACAATGTACGGAATCAAACAGACGACAATCCCTCCCTACCACGCCCAAGCAAATCCTGTAGAAAGAGTTAATCGAACTCTCAAAACCATGATCACGACGTTTATTGGAGAAGACCATCGAAATTGGGACAAACACCTTCCTGAATTTTGTTTTGCCTATAATACCGCCGTACATTCCTCCTCCCTCGTTTCTCCCGCGTTCCTCAATTTTGGTCGAAACCCCCGTCCTATTCAAAACCTCCGCCACGAAATCCCCAAGAATGGTCCAACCGCATTTCCCGGTTAACCCTTTTATACGACATTGTCCACCGAAATCTAGAGAAAGCCTCCTACCGCCAAGCCTCCTATTATAATCGTGGGCGTCGTGAGGAGCGCTACCAAATTGGTGACCTCGTCATGAGACGCCAACGAATCCTTTCCTCCGCTGCTCACAATTTCGCGTCCAAACTCGCCCCTAAATTTTCAGGTCCCTACACCATTTCAAAAATCCTTTCTCCCGTTGTATACGAATTAAAAGATTCTGATGGAAATATCATTCCTAAAGTCCACATTAAAGACCTTAAACCCTTCAGACCCCCTCCAAATTTTGACGATTCAATCTCCGAAAACCCTTCCTTAAATCAAGATATTACCAATATTTCTCAACCAGGACCTTCTTCACAAACCCATGACATTTCCACCCAACAAATACCACAACAAACTCCCACGCAAACGTCCCCTTCCTCGCCTACCCCTACTCCAGCGCCTCGTCGAGGACGAGGGAGACCCCGAAAAATCCAAGCACCCCAAAACACTCCACCGATAATAAACACACCACACACTCCAGTTCCACTCCCACGCCGAGGGCGAGGGAGACCGAGGAAAACTCCGATACCTCCACACAATACTCAAATCATAATTCCAACACCCATCCCTACTCCACCCCCTCGCCGTGGACGAGGGAAGCCCCGAAAAGCCCAAATACTCCCAAACCCTACGCAAATCATACCCTCCCAACAAGCTCCTACCCCACCCCCTCGTCGAGGACGAGGACGACCCCGAAAATACCCCCCAAACCCTACGATAAACGTAATAAAAACAGACCAACCCTCCATACCTCCCCTCATGTCCTTACCCATTCCACGACCTAGAATTTTCCTAGATATCGACAATAATGAAACAAAAATTTAGCGCTCAAATCTCGGAAAACGAGAACAAACAATAATAAAATTCCATTCGCGTAAGCCGTAAGCGACGATACCAGAAACCAAAATTAACACTAACCCACCACCACTAAAGCCACCCCCAGCAAAGTGCCCACCAAAGAAAATCCTACTAACAAACTTACACCCCAACAGATGTTTGCATCAAGGAGAGGAGGTAGGGGCCGGGGGAGCAGGGTCCGGAGGAAGAGGCCGACGCCGCGGCGGCCGCGGCTATGGAGAGGCCGGCCGCTACCGCAGACTGCCGAAGTTGCAGTCCAGACGGACTCGGAGGAATCCGTGTACCAAACCCCTCCCGCATCCCCTACTCCTCCCCCTACACCATCCACCGTCGATTCCCTCTCCTCCCCCACACACTCAACTCCTTCCCAAACCCCAACCCACCCAGCCCACGCACTACAGATAAAAAAAATCCGGGAGGCAATCCAACAATGGAAACCCCCAACACCCAACACCCTAATTCCCACCCCGACATCCCACCCAACCACCTCCTCCCACCCAACCTCATCCGGCGACCATCACCTGACCCTACTGCGGGCAGCTGCAGCCCGCCTTAGGACCCAGGAGGGCCGCGACACCCCCACAACCCCAATTACACCGCCCCAAGCCCCATCCCTCGAATTCCTCCGCAAAACCCTATCCCGTTATCCCCCCCCGGAACCCCTATTCCCCCAGTATTCCCCTCCCTCACGACCCCAAACCCCCGAAATCCCACCCCTCATGTCCTTAAAGATCCCTCCCCCACCATTAATGGAAACTAAAAATACACAAACCCCGTAACCTCCCCTAAATTTTTCCTTCCGTCTCCCTATTCTTTTCTTTTCCCTATTCTTTTCTTTTCCCTATTCTTTTCTTTTTCCTATTCTTTCTCTTTCCCCTATTCTCTCTCTTTCCCTATTCTTTCTCTTTTCCTATTCTTTCTCCTCCACTATTCTCTCTCTTTCCTTTACTATCCCCTGCTTCTCCTCTACCCTTCCGTCTTTCTTCTTCTCCGAATAACAGCCCCCTTGCCTCCAGTCCCTACCCCTACATCCACCCTCCTCTACCCTAAATGAGCCCCTAACAATACTACCCCCCCCCCGTCCACCCAATCCCACCTTACCCGACAAAGACCAATTTTTTTTTATTATTATTTTTGACGACAGCCCGGCACAAAGACGAACGGACGGACGAACGAGACAACGACGAAACCCTTCCAAACATCCTACCAAGAATTAGGCACACCTGCCACCCTCCCTTAATCCGCATAAAAATTTCGGCACAACGAGTAGTCAAAACCCAAGGCAGGTAAAATTAAGTCGTAATTTCTCCACCCAGCGTCTAGATTCTCCCCCCTTTTCCCTTTATGATTTCGGCCAGATACTAATCCGTTTATATTACAGGTCCATCAATTAAAAATGCTACGATTCGACACGACAACAGGAGGGTCGCTCATGTCCGCGACCCCTCCTGAATGAGAGCGCAGCATGGAAGGATGAGTGTCCGCGAGAACCCACCGATGTGGATCTCTCTTCTCTCAAAACTACTGTTCGCCTAAGTCCTTATCCCTACCCGTTGTATCTCCCGTTTCCGGTCAAGGCGGTGGGGTGTTGTAACGTGGTGACACCTGTGCCCCCCCCCCCCCGTTACAATCGCTGCGCTTCTCCCACCTCAAATCCCACCTAAAAATGACCCTTAACCCTTCTAACACCTCACCCCTTTTCCCCGCCCGCCGGTGTCGGGCCGATGGAGGCGACGGAAAAGAGACAACAGGGATCACTCGCAAAAAGGAGCTACGAGGCCGGCGACAGACCTCCCACCCTCCAGGAGAGGAAAAGCAACACGGGACTTCGGAAAAAGAGACGAAGCGGCCCAGCAGCTGATACAAACGTCCACCTGGAGCCATCTGTCGCCGAGCCCGAAGACCTCAGTCCACCCGCCACGGCCGGAGATCCGCCAGCCCCATCGAACCCGAACACCGGCAGATCGACAATCGATAACCAATCTATTCCGTTGCCAGAAAAGGCCCCCTTCCTATTCCCCATCCCCTCCCCAAAAATCATCCCGCGACGGTCCCGTCGTCGCGGCAGCGACGACGAGCCGTTATTGAGCCCTAGGCTACAAAATAGCGAACGTAAAGAGATTTTTGGCGAAAAAGCGATCATTGAGATTTTGAAGAGTGAGTGGGAAGCGTGCAGTGTGCACTGTGGGGTGAGTCCCTTTCGTTATTAAATTGCGATCTGATATTGTTGTGAGTTTCGGAAACGGCGATCTTCGATTGCGAACTTGTGTGTCCGCGTATCGCGCCGGTCATCCCCGCTATATTTCTCGAAACCCTTTTGTCCAGCCACCAACGTTCCCGTCTAAAAGCATCCTCACGCGTAACGTAGACGAACTTCCAGAAACCTCCCTCACCCTGAGATCTTCCCTAACCCTCGACAAATCCTCCTTGCGTACTCCCCCGCGAGATTGTAAGGACGTAAGTGCCACGAGTCCCATCCCCTGTAACGACCCCCATTCTGACCCTTTGTCCAATTTTTGATTGCCACCGCGAGTGGCTGGCGCCCAACGTTTATACGAAACTAGTGTGTGAAGAGAATATAGAGTGAACCCCCGAAACGGTCACAAGATATATTAATAATGATATTGTTATTAAATGTACATTGGTCTGTGGGATTAAATCAGTATATTAAATTTCATCTGATGTAGATATAGTAATAATGATATTGTTATTAAATGTATATTACATATCTGATGTAGATATACTAATAACGATACTGTCATTATATGTACATTGATCTGTGGGACGGTATCAGTATATTACATTATATCTAATGTGGATATAGTAATAATGATGTTGTTACCAAAATTACATTGATCTGTGGGAAGGCATCAGTATATTACATTATATCCAATGTAGATATAGTATAAATGATACTGTTATCCAATGTACATTGATCTGTGTGAAGGAATCAGTATATTGCAGGAGATCTAATGCAGATAAAGTAATAAGGATACTGCCATTATATGTACACTGATCGGTGGGAAGGGATCATTATATTACATTGTACCCAATGTAGATAGAGTAATAATGATATTGTTATTAAGTGTACATTGGTCTGTGGGATTAAATCAGTATATTAAATTTCATCTGATGTAGATATAGTAATAATGACATTGTTATTAAATGTATATTACATATCAAATGTAGATATAGTAATAACGATACTACCATTATATGTACATTGATCTGTAGGTAGGGATCAGTATATTACATTATATCTAATGTAGATATAGCAATAATGATGTTGGTACCAAAATTACATTGATCTGTGGAAGGCATCAGTATATTACATTATATCCAATGTAGATATAGTATAAATGACACTGTTGTTCAATGTACCGATTATAACATTATCGTCATTACTATAACTTCATTAGATCTACTGCAATATACTAATTCCATCCCACAGATCAATGTACATTGAATAACAGTATCATATATGCTATATCTACACTGGATATAATTTAATATACTGTTCCCTTCCCACAGACCAATGTTATTTTGGTAACAGTATCATTATTACTATATCTACATTAGATATGAAATATACATTTAATAACAATATCATTATTACTATATCTAAATCAGATGAAATTTAATATACTGATTTAATCCCACAGACCAATGTACATTTAATAACAATACCATTATTACTATATCTACATCAGATATAATTTAATATACTGATTTCATCCCACAGACCAATGTACATTTACTAACAATATCATTATTACTATATCTTCTTTAGATATAATGTAATAGACTGATCACTTCCCACAGATCAATGCAAGATTGTAACATTATCGTCATTACTATATCTACATTAGATACGTAATCAACACTTCATAACAGTATCGTTATTACTATATCTACATTAGATCTACTGCAATATACTGACTCCTTCCCACAGATCAATGTACATTGAATAACAGTATCATTTATACTATATCTACATTGGATATAATGTAATATACTGATCCCTTCCCACAGATCAATGTAGTTTTGATAACAACATCATTATAACAATATCTACATTAGATATAATGTAATATACTGATACCTTCTCACAGATCAATGTACATATAATAACAGTGTTGTTATTACTAAATCTACATTAGATATGTAATATACATTTAATAACAATATCATTATTACTATATGTACACTAGATATAATGTAATATTATGATCCCTTCCCACCGATCAATGTACATATAATGGCAGTATCGTTATTACTATATCTACATTAGATATGTAATATACATCTAATAACAATATCATTATTACTATATCTACATCAGATGTAATTTAATATACTGATTTATTCCCACCGATCAATGTACATATAATAACAGTTTCGTCATTACTATATCTACATTGGATATAATGTAATATACTGATCCCTTCCCACAGATCAATGTAGTTTTGGTAACAACATCATTATTACAATATCTACATTAGATGTAATGTAATATACTAATCCCTTCCCACAGATCAATGTACATATAATAACAGTTTCGCTATTACTATATCTACATTAGATACAATGTAATATACTGATACCTTCCCACAGATCAGTGTACATATAATAACAGTATCGTTATTACTATATCTACATTAGATATGTAATATACATTTAATAACAATATCATTATTACCATATCTACATCAGATGTAATGTAATATACTGATTTAATCCGACAGATCAATGTACATTTAATAACAATACCATTATTACTATATCTGCATCAGATATAATGTAATATACTGATCCCTTCCCACAGATCAATGTACATATAATAACAGTTTCGTTATTACTATATCTACATTAGATATGTAATATACACTTAATAACAATATCATTATTACTATATCTGCATCAGATGTAATGTAATATACTGATTTAATCCCACAGACCAGTGTACATTTAATAACAATATCAAAATTACTATATCTACATTAGATATAATGTAATATAATGATCCCTTCCCACCGATCAATGTACATATAATGGCAGTATCGTCGTTACTTTATCTACGTTAGGTATGTAATATACATTTAATAACAATATCATTATTACTATATGTACATTACATATAATGTAATATAATGTTCCCTTCCCACCGATCAATGTACATATAATGGCAGTATCGTTATTACTATATCTACATCAGATGAAATTTAATATACTGATTTAATCCCACAGACCAATGTACATTGAATAACAATATCATTATTACTATATCTACATCAGATGTAATGTAATATACTGATTTATTCCCACAGATCAATGTACATACAATAACAGTTTCGTTATTACTATATCTACATTAGATATGTAATATACATTTAATAACAATATCATTATTACTGTTCGCGTTTCGCGACTTTTTTTCTTTTATTGGATTGAGCGGTAGGCTTTGAGTTTGGCGCCCCGAGAAGAAGAGCAAGCGTGTCAGTGTCACGCTGCAATACGCAGGCGCGTGCAGTGTGGGGGTGTAAAGGACGGTCCGGGACTGGGCCTGATTCATTCTGACGAGGGTCAGGGACTTCTGCGCATTGATTTGTTGCTTTTTGTGTTTGAGCTATTTGGTGTGTTTTGTTTTGATTTAACTGTATCGGTGGCGATCGGTTGACGTGCGCAAGTTGAATCGGGCGTGTGTCCTTAGTTTGGGAAGCACTGAGTGCGATTTGGGACCGTGTGATCACGGTCATTTTTTGTTCCCACTTGGGGAACGTGTCCTGTGATCAGGAAATGCACTAGTTGCAATTTGAACTTCGTGTGATCACGATTATTTGTTCCCACTTGGGGAACGCCTCCTGTGACCAGGAATTTGTTTGTAACGAGGACCACGACGATTGGCTGCGGCGTTGGCGAGGTGTCATCCGAGTGCGGTTTGTACAGAGCTCTGGCGTGCGATAGTATAAGTTTTTGAATGATCATTCAAGTAATAGTTAATCTCTAGATCATAAGTTTGCTTTTTTTATATTACAATTATTTTATTTGGTATTTTCTTTTTTTTTGTGGTAATTTATTTTGTTCAAGGAACCAGGCTTTTTCCTCACTTGAGACTGGGGTTTTTTACGGCCGGTATCCTCTAAAGATTAAAATCATTATTTTCATTTATTTAATAAATTCATTTATTTTGATTCTTTTTTTAAAATCTAATACTACGTGTTTTATTTACCCTCGGCGACAACAATCACACCCTGTTTCCCCTCCCTTTGTTATTGTTTTCTAATATTCGGAACAATTTTTGGTGCTCCGGGTGAGGAAGGGGTGATTGGTTGAAACCGAGGTTATTTGATTTGTTGATTTTTGATTCTAATATAGAAGGTAAAACTGGAGATTGATTTCTAGGCTAAGCGTTCAGAGTCGTTTGTGAAACGTTGCATGGGAATTCTTTGTCCGAGCGTTTTCGTTTAGAGGGGTGAGAGTCGTAACATAAACACAGACTGTGGTTGCGTCGCCACGATCTCAAGTGGGCTAGCGGTGCCGGGTCGTCGTGAACGTTAGAGTCTTGCATTCCAGGCGTATAAACGCAGATTATTTTATTTGGATTTGAGTTATAAGTTTACATAGATTTATTGTTTTATTTGAACCTAAGCTAATAGTCCTAGGATTATCGTACAATAATTCTTTACTTTCTTTTCAATTTATATAGTGTGCTTATAGAATTTAATTTTATATAAGTTTGCTTTTATTAGTTATAACTTTACGTCTTTGGGTTATAGTAATTAAGTATTGTTCTTTGAGGTTTTGATTTTATTAGCTTAGGTTAACATGGCTCCTCCAATATTGAGGAAACTCACGGTGGTGCAATACTCGCGATTGGCGGAAATCGAGTTGACGAGTACTCGATTAAGAGAGAAGGAGCGCAGCTCGTTTAATCGGAATATCATAGCTTCGCGAATTGAGTCTCTTCAAGAAATTTGGAGGGATGTGCGTAGTGCGCATGCCGAAATTTCAATTCGTGACGATGCTGGGGTTGACGCGTATATGACGGATAACGTGATTCAGCGATTACAAACGGCGTACGAGGATACGCTTGATTTCTTGCTAACAGTACAAGCGGAACTACAGGCTGCGGATCAGTCTACTTTACCGACTGGACCACCGATAGCCAGTTCTTCGATAACGCCCGAGCCTCCTACAGCTAAGCTTCCGAAGTTAGAATTACCTACGTTTTCCGGCGAATACGAGGATTGGGAAAACTTTTGTGACTTATTTACCACGCTGGTTCACGATGCACCCGGTCTTGCTGACGCGTCTAAGTTGCAATACTTGAAAAATTGTTTAAAGGGTACTGCGGCGGAGTTAGTCAAGGATGTCACGACTACAAATGCGAATTATACGACGACGTGGCAGGCTCTTAAGGCGCGTTTTCATAATCCGTGATTGGTTGTGAATAACCATTTAAAGAGGCTCATGGATATGCCATATTTAAAGAAAGAGTCCGCGATAGAGTTACGTTCGTTTGCTGACGAAGCTCAGCGCATAGTTCGGGCGTTAACGAATTTACAAATGCCAGTGAGTCATTGGGATGTATGGTTCGTTTATTTATTGGCGGCTCGTTTGGACCCCGAATCCCAAAAGGCGTGGGAGACGGAATTGAGTGAGAGGGATCGTCGCGTCGTATTAGACAATGTTGCGGAGTTAGACAATTTAAATCCACTTGAAAGATTTCCGAAATTCGTGGACTTATCCGAATTTTTGGAAAAGCGCGTTCAAGCGCTCAGCATGATTGCCTCAAATGCTCCCAAAGCAGAGAAGAAGCCTTCTGCTTTACCTAGATCGGTACCGGGTTCGCGAAAGGTATTTCACGCTGGTTTTTCCCAACATTCTGGTGATGGGAGACCGAAGTGTCCCATTTGCTCCGGTGCGCATTTATTGCCTAAGTGCTATAAATTTCAGGCCAAGAACCCCTTTGACCGCCGAAGAGAGGTACGTCGGTTACATCTTTGCTTTAACTGTTTCGGTCGGCATAGGGTATCTGATTGCGCTTCCCCGTTTCGTTGCGCGCAGTGCAAGGAAAAACACCACTCCCTGATTCATTTCGATCAGGCCAGTGGTTTGCATTCAAAGGAGAAAGGTTCGGTTGAGCCACATAGTGCACGCGAAGGTAAGCCCTCAACGTCTTCGGGGGTTAATGTGCACACTGCTCGCACTCTTTCGCGTAAATGCACAGTCTTGCTTGCAACGGCTCAATTGACGTTGGTGGGACCGCACGGGGCGCGGACTCGTGTGCGGGCCTTGTTAGATCAAGGATCCCAGAGCTCTTTTGTGTCTGAGGCGGTCGCTAACTTGCTAGGTTTAGAGAAGCGCCGTATTGACGTTCCTTTGTTGGGTCTCGGTGCGAGGTCTGCAGGCACTGCTCGTATGACTACGAGTTTCGAAGTGCATTCCTTGGTTGACCCGTCGTTTCAAATTGAGGTGGAAGCTCTGATTCTTCCGAAGCTCACGTCGCAGCTTCCCGCTAGATGTGCTATGGCTTTGGATATCGAAATGTTCGCGGGATTATCATTGGCTGACCCGCAATTTTATGTGCCGGGATCAGTTGATATTATTTTTGGCGCGGATATCTACGGGCAACTATTGCAATCGGGGTTGCGAAGTTTTCCTTCTTCGTCTCTGGTTGCACAAAAGACAGTCCTCGGCTGGATTGTCTCCGGCCCTGTGCATTCGGACGGTTCACGGCGAGCGGTCGATCATAAATCAATGCCGCTTCGAATGCTACACAGTGCTGCAGAGCAGGACTTAGACCAGTCGTTACAACGGTTTTGGGCCTTGGAGGAGTTACCCACGGTCACTTCAACGTTAAAGCCATTAGATGAAGCATGTGAAAAGCTATTTAGGGAATCGCATGTTCGCAATTCTGACGGTCGATTCGTTGTGCATCTCCCTTTAAAGTCTGAACCTCCTGCTGCCGGTCCGGAAACAAAACGTATGGCCATGGGCTCACTTGCTCATATGTATCGTCGGTTTGCTCGCGATCCGAAATTAGCTTTGGCATATCGCGAATTTATGACGGTCTACGAAAATTTGGGACATATGGAGCGAATTCCCGCGTCGGAACTTGATAATTCGCGTGCATGGTATTTACCTCATCACGCGGTTGTACAATCTACACCGTTGAAATGGAAGATTCGGGTGGTTTTTGATGCGTCGCGAAAGACCCGCGATGGGCACTGTTCTCTTGGCGGGACCTGCTCTTCAGCGCGATCTTTCGTTGATTTTACTAAATTGGCGTCGGTACCGTTTCGTGTTTACCGCGGACGTGGTCAAGATGTTTAGGCAAATTTGCGTTGCGCGTGATGATCAGGATTTGCAGCGAATAGTATGGGCTCCTAGTTCTTCGGAGATGCCGGTGGTATATCGTTTGACCACCGTCACGTATGGGACGGCGTGTGCTCCCTACCTTGCGATACGTACGCTCCTGCAGTTAGCGGAGGATGAGAAATCGCGTTTTCCACTCGGAGCTCAATGCTTGGAATTCAATACGTACGTGGACGACACGTTTTCGGGTGCGGACGAACTTTCAATCGCGTTGCGTACTAGACAGGAGCTCATTGAACTTCTGAAGTCGGCGGGCGTCGAGCTTGATAAGTGGGCCGCGAATCATTCTGATTTGTTACCTTCTAACGCGCAACAACCCGGGAAGGAGGAATCGAAATCGATAAATCTAGATGAGTCGGTTAAAACGCTGGGGGTTCAGTGGAATCCACATCACGATGAGTTTCGTTTCACCACGTCAGGTTTTAAAGATTTGTCCAGAGAGGTGACCAAACGGGACGTCCTTTCAAATATTGCGCGCTTGTTTGATCCGCTGGGGTGGTTGGCTCCGGTCACGATAAGCGCCAAAATCTTAATGCAGGATCTTTGGATTCTGAAGGTCGGCTGGGATTCCGTTTTACCGGTGGAAGTACAGGATAGATGGAGTGAATATTGTAATTCACTTTCGGCCATGCCTGCATTGTCAGTTAATCGATGGTTGGGAGCCTCTTGCGATTCGGGTTCGCAAATTCACGGGTTTTCCGACGCTTCATCCCGCGCTTATGCGGCGGCGGTTTATATTCGAATTAACGAAGCAGATGATCGTTTCCTTGTCGTACTTTTAGCTGCCAAAAGTAAGGTTGCTCCGATAAAGACCGTGAGCATTCCAAATCTCGAACTGTGTGGAGCGATGTTGCTTGTTAAGCTTCTTCGTCACGTGCGGAAGCTTGATTTTTTGCAGAGTATACCAGTATTTGCATGGTCAGACAGTCAGATTGTTCTGATGTGGCTTCGGAAACACCCATGCCACTGGAAGACTTTCGTGGCAAACCGGGTGTCCTTTATCCAGACAGAGATGCCGGGTGCTAAATGGGCACATGTGCCTACTGGAGAAAATCCTGCGGATTTGGCTACGCGTGGATGTAGGCCTGCAGTCTTGATTGAGGCACGTCTGTGGTGGCATGGGCCTGACTGGCTTGCGATGCACGAGGAGCATTGGCCCAAGGTGGCACTGGCTCCGCAGGTTTTGCTTGTGAAGGCGACTCCGAGTGATCCGGAGATTTTGACTAAATTTTCCTCATTGACTCGGCTAATTCGCGTGGTGGCTTATTGTCTGCGCCCATTAGTTGGCTTGCGAAGGCGCAAGGGTAACCTTCCTGCATTGCCGGAATTTTTGACTGCGTCAGAGTTGTCTGGCGCTCGGATTGCTTTGATTAGGTTAGCACAGACGCATGCATTTGAAGCAGAGATTAAGTTACTGCAGATGGGAAAGAGTTTGGCAAAGCGTAACCCGCTACTTAGTTTGGATCCGTTTTTAGACAAGTTGGACGGTATTTTGCGTGTTGGGGGCCGTCTTGGGAATTCGGTGCTGTCACATGATCGTAAGCATCCGCCTATCTTGCCACGTCGTTCGCCGCTTAGTCGGTTATTTGTGCGATATGCACATCGTGCTTGTCTTCATGGTGGACCTACGCTCACTTTGTGTACCGTGATGCAGCATGCGTGGATTCTAGGCAGGAATCGTCTAGTGAAAACTGAAATTCGTCACTGCGTCGTCTGTCAGCGAGTGAAACCCCGATTAGCATGGCAAATGATGGGTAGTCTTCCGGCCACGCGGGTAACGCCGGCTCGGCCGTTTCTATCTGCAGGGTTAGATTATGC
The DNA here is from genome assembly GCF_907164935.1 of Osmia bicornis bicornis. NCBI lineage: Eukaryota > Metazoa > Arthropoda > Insecta > Hymenoptera > Megachilidae > Osmia > Osmia bicornis. The sequence continues at coordinate 54,979 of NW_025791283.1, read as the reverse complement.
CGGTCCGTTTCAGGTACGTACGGCGAAAGGTCGTGGGTACAAGTGTTATAAAGGGTATATTGCGCTCTTTGTTTGCTTTACAACTCGGGCAATCCATCTTGAGGTCGTAAGTGATCTCACGACCCGAATGTTCCTTGCCGCGTATCGGCGTTTTGTGGGGCGTCGTGGAGTCTGTCAAAATCTGTTTAGTGATAACGCTACCACGTTTCAGGCCGCGGATAAGGAGTTGCGCGCTATGTTCTCAGCTGCTTCTACCTTTTATAAGTGTGTTGCAGCTACTCTTGCCAATGACGGAACTTCTTGGAAATTTATTCCTCCGAATTCACCCCACTATGGCGGTTTATGGGAAGCGGGTGTCAAGTCGGTGAAGCATCATTTGAAGCGAGTGATCGGTGATCGATCTCTGACCTTCGAGGAGTTTTCGACCGTTCTGGTAGAAATTGAAGCGTGTTTAAACTCGCGTCCGCTTTATCCGCTTAGTAATGATGTGGAGGATTTGCAAGTTTTAACGCCTGCACATTTTCTCGGCATTGCCTCTGGGTTAATTCCAGAGGACGCTCCCCCTGATGTGTCTGAGAATCGTTTGGAACGATTTCAGTTACTTCAGGTGATTAGAAATAACTTTTGGAAGCGATGGTCCCAGGAATACCTGCAATATTTGCAGGAGCGTGCGAAATGGCGAGGGCCAGCCGAGAATTTTGCGGTCGGTCAGTTAGTACTTGTGCGTGATGATCGGTATCCGCCTTCAAAATGGCCTCTAGGTCGCGTGACTGAAGTCCACCTCGGTCCGGATGGATTAGTAAGAGTGGTCACCGTTCGAACGGCCACGTCTAGTTTAAGGCGGCATGTTGCTCGGTTATGTCCGCTATTGCTAGAGCAGAATCCATCTACGGCTGGCGCGGATGGTACGGCTGCCTAGGCGTAAGTCACAGGTTCGTCCAGTGGACGAAGGCGGGCGGAATGTTCGCGTTTCGCGACTTTTTTTCTTTTATTGGATTGAGCGGTAGGCTTTGAGTTTGGCGCCCCGAGAAGAAGAGCAAGCGTGTCAGTGTCACGCTGCAATACGCAGGCGCGTGCAGTGTGGGGGTGTAAAGGACGGTCCGGGACTGGGCCTGATTCATTCTGACGAGGGTCAGGGACTTCTGCGCATTGATTTGTTGCTTTTTGTGTTTGAGCTATTTGGTGTGTTTTGTTTTGATTTAACTGTATCGGTGGCGATCGGTTGACGTGCGCAAGTCGAATCGGGCGTGTGTCCTTAGTTTGGGAAACACTGAGTGCGATTTGGGACCGTGTGATCACGGTCATTTTTTGTTCCCACTTGGGGAACGTGTCCTGTGATCAGGAAATGCACTAGTTGCAATTTGAACTTCGTGTGATCACGATTATTTGTTCCCACTTGGGGAACGCCTCCTGTGACCAGGAATTTGTTTGTAACGAGGACCACGACGATTGGCTGCGGCGTTGGCGAGGTGTCATCCGAGTGCGGTTTGTACAGAGCTCTGGCGTGCGATAGTATAAGTTTTTGAATGATCATTCAAGTAATAGTTAATCTCTAGATCATAAGTTTGCTTTTTTTATATTACAATTATTTTATTTGGTATTTTCTTTTTATTTTGTGGTAATTTATTTTGTTCAAGGAACCAGGCTTTTTCCTCACTTGAGACTGGGGTTTTTTACGGCCGGTATCCTCTAAAGATTAAAATCATTATTTTCATTTATTTAATAAATTCATTTATTTTGATTCTTTTTTTAAAATCTAATACTACGTGTTTTATTTACCCTCGGCGACAACAATCACACCCTGTTTCCTCTCCCTTTGTTATTGTTTTCTAATATTCGGAACAATTACTATATCTACATCAAATGTAATTTAATATACTGATTTAATCCCACAGATCAATGTACATATAATAACAGTTTCGTTATTACTATATCTACATTTGATATAATGTAATATACTGATACCTTCCCACAGATCGATGTACATATAATGGCAGTATCGTTATTACTATATCTACGTTAGATATGTAATATACATTTAATAACAATATCATTATTACCATATCTACATCAGATGTAATGTAGTATACTGATTTATTCCCACAGACCAATGTACATTTAATAACAATGTCATTATTACTATATCTTCATTAGATATAATGTAATATACTGATCACTTCCCACAGATCAATGCACAGATTGTAACATTATCGTCATTACTATATCTACATTAGATACGTAATAAACACTTAATAACAGTATCGTTATTACTGTATCTACATTAGATCTACTGCAATATACTGATTCCTTCCCACAGATCAATGTACATATAATAACAGTATCGTTAATACTATATCTACATTAGATATAATGTAATATACTGATCCCTTCCCACAGATCAATGTACATATAGTAACAATATCAGTTATTACTATAATCTACATAGATATAATGTAATATACTGATTCCATTCCCACAGATCCATGTACATATTAATAACAGTTCCGTTATTACTATATCCTACATTAGATATAATGTAATATACTGATCCCTTCCCACAGATCAATGTACATATAATAACAGTATCGTCAATACTATATCTACATTAGATACGTAATATACACTTAATGAGAGTATCGTTATTACTTTATCTATATTAGACCTACTGCAATATACTGATTCCTTCCCACATATCAATGTAGATTGAATAACAGTATCATTTATACTATATCTACATTGGATATAATGTAATATACTGAAACCTTCCCACAGATCAATGTAATTTTGGTAACAATATCATTATTACTATATCTACATTATATCTAATGTAATATACTTATCCCTTCCCACAGATCAATGTACATATAATAACAGTTTCGCTATTACTATATCTACATTGGATAGAATGTAATATACTGATACCTTCCCACAGATCAATGTACATATAAATAACAGTATTGTTATTACTATATCTACATTAGATATGTAATATACATTTAATAACAATATCATTATTACTATATGTACATTAGATATAATGTAATATAATGATCCCTTCCCACCGATCAATGTACATATAATGGCAGTATCGTCATTACTATATCTACGTTAGGTATGTAATATACATTTAATAACAATATCATTATTACTATATGTACATTACATAAAATGTAATATAATGATCCCTTCCCACCGATCAATGTACATATAATGGCAGTATCGTTATTACTATATCTACATTAGGTATGTAATATACATTTAATAACAATATCATTATTACTATATCTACATCAGATGTAATGTAATATACTGATTTAATCTCACAGATCAATGTACATTTTATAACAATACCATTATTACGATATCTACATCAGATGTAATTTAATACACTGATTTAATCCCACAGACCAATGTACATTTAATAACAATATCATTATTACTATATCTACATCAGATGAAATTCAATATACTGATTTAATCCCACAGACCAATGTACATTGAATAACAATATCATTATTACTATATCTACATCAGATGTAGTGTAATATACTGATTTATTCCCACAGATCAATGTACATACAATAACAGTTTCGTTATTACTATATCTACATTAGATATGTAATATACATTTAATAACAATATCATTATTACTATATCTACATCAAATGTAATTTAATATACTGATTTAATCCCACAGATCAATGTACATATAATAACAGTTTCGTTATTACTATATCTACATTGATATAATGTAATATACTGATACCTTCCCACAGATCGATGTACATATAATGGCAGTATCGTTATTACTATATCTACGTTAGATATGTAATATACATTTAATAACAATATCATTATTACCATATCTACATCAGATGTAATGTAGTATACTGATTTATTCCCACAGACCAATGTACATTTAATAACAATGTCATTATTACTATATCTTCATTAGATATAATGTAATATACTGATCACTTCCCACAGATCAATGCACAGATTTTATCATTATTGGCATTACTATATCTACATTAGATACGTAATAAACACTTAATAACAGTGTCGTTACTACTGTATCTACATTAGATCTACTGCAATATACTGATTCCTTCCCACAGATCAATGTACATTGAATACCAGTATCATTTATACTATACCTACATTGCATATAATGTAATATACTGCTCCCTTCCCACAGATCAATGTAATTTTGGTAACAATATCATTATTAATATATCTAAATTAGATATAATGTAATATACTGATCCCTCCCACAGATCAATGTACATATAATAACAGTTTCGTTATTACTATATCTACAATAGATATAATGTAATATACTGATCCCTTCCCACAGATGAATGTACATATAATAACAGTATCGTTATTACTATATCTACATTAGATATGTAATATACATTTAACAACAATATCATTATTACTATATCTACATTAGATATGTAATATATATTTAATAACAATATCATTATTACTATATCTACATCAGATGAAATTTAACATACTGATTTATTTCCACAGACCAATGTGCATTGAATAACAATATCATTATTACTATATCTACATCAGATGTAATGTAATATACTGATTTATTCCCACAGATCAATGTACATACAATAACAGTTTCGTTATTACTATATCTACATTAGATATGTAATATACATTTAATAACAATATCATTATTACCATATCTACATCAAATGTAATTTAATATACTGATTTAATCCCACAGATCAATGTACATATAATAACAGTTTCGTTATTACTATATCTACATTAGATATAATGTAATATACTGATACCTTCCCACAGATCGATGTACATATAATTGCAGTATCGTTATAACTATATCTACGTTAGATATGTAATATACATTTAATAACAATATCATTATTACCATATCTACATCAGATGTAATGTAGTATACTGATTTATTCCCACAGACCAATGTACATTTAATAACAATGTCATTATTACTATATCTTCATTAGATATAATGTAATATACTGATCACTTCCCACAGATCAATGCACAGATTGTATCATTATTGTCATTACTATATCTACATTAGATACGTAATAAACACTTAATAACAGTGTCGTTACTACTGTATCTACATTAGATCTACTGCAATATACTGATTCCTTCCCACAGATCAATGTACATTGAATACCAGTATCATTTATACTATATCTACATTGGATATAATGTAATATACTGCTCCCTTCCCACAGATCAATGTAATTTTGGTAACAATATCATTATTACTACATCATCATTAGATATAATGTAATATACTGATACCATACCACAGATCAATGTACATATAATAACAGTGTTGTTATTACTATATCTACAATAGATATAATGTAATATACTGATCCCTTCCCACAGATCAATGTACATATAATAACAGTATCGTTATTACTATATCTACATTAGATATGTAATATACATTTAACAACAATATCATTATTACTATATCTACATTAGATATGTAATATATATTTAATAACAATATCATTATTACTATATCTACATCAGATGAAATTTAACATACTGATTTATTTCCACAGACCAATGTACATTGAATAACAATATCATTATTACTATATCTACATCAGATGTAATGTAATATACTGATTTATTCCCACAGATCAATGTACATACAATAACAGTTTCGTTATTACTATATCTACATTAGATATGTAATATACATTTAATAACAATATCATTATTACCATATCTACATCAAATGTAATTTAATATACTGATTTAATCCCACAGATCAATGTACATATAATAACAGTTTCGTTATTACTATATCTACATTTGATATAATGTAATATACTGATACCTTCCCACAGATCGATGTACATATAATGGCAGTATCGTTATTGCTATATCTACGTTAGATATGTAATATACATTTAATAACAATATCATTATTACCATATCTACATCAGATGTAATGTAGTATACTGATTTATTCCCACAGACCAATGTACATTTAATAACAATGTCATTATTACTATATCTTCATTAGATATAATGTAATATACTGATCACTTCCCACAGATCAATGCACAGATTTTATCATTATTGGCATTACTATATCTACATTAGATACGTAATAAACACTTAATAACAGTGTCGTTACTACTGTATCTACATTAGATCTACTGCAATATACTGATTCCTTCCCACAGATCAATGTACATTGAATACCAGTATCATTTATACTATACCTACATTGGATATAATGTAATATACTGCTCCCTTCCCACAGATCAATGTAATTTTGGTAACAATATCATTATTAATATAACTACATTAGATATAATGTAATATACTGATCCCTTCCCACAGATCAATGTACATATAATAACAGTTTCGTTATTACTATATCTACAATAGATATAATGTAATATACTGATCCCTTCCCACAGATGAATGTACATATAATAACAGTATCGTTATTACTATATCTACATTAGATATGTAATATACATTTAACAACAATATCATTATTACTATATCTACATTAGATATGTAATATATATTTAATAACAATATCATTATTACCATATCTACATCAGATGAAATTTAACATACTGATTTATTTCCACAGACCAATGTACATTTAATAACAATATCATTATTACTATATCTTCGTTAGATATAATGTAATATACTGATCACTTCTCACAGATCAATGCACAGATTGTAACATTATCCTCATTACTATATCTACATTAGATATGTAATAAACACTTAATAACAGTATCGTTATTACTATATCTGCATCAGATGTAATGTAATATACTGATTAAATCCCACAGACCAGTGTACATTTAATAACGATATCAAAATTACTATATCTACATTAGATATAATGTAATATAATGATCCCTTCCCACCGATCAGTGTACATATAGTAACAGTTTCGTTATTACTATATCTACATTGGATATAATGTAATATACTGATCCCTTCCCACAGATCAATGTGGTTTTGGTAACAACATCATTATTACAATATCTACATTAGATATAATGTAATATACTAATCCCTTCCCACAGATCAATCTACATATAATAACAGTTTCGTTATTACTGTATCTACATTAGATACAATGTAATATACTGATACCTTCCCACAGATCAGTGTACATATAATAACAGTAACGTTATTACCATATCTACATTAGATATGTAATATACATTTAATAACAATATCATTATTACTATATCTACATCAGATGAAATTTAATATATTGATTTAATCCCACGGACCAATGTACATTTAATAACAATAACATTATTACTATATCTACATCAGATGTAATTTAATATACTGATTTAATCCCACAGATCAATGTACATATAATAACAGCTTCGTTATTAGTATATCTACATTAGATATGTAACATACATTTAATAACAATATCATTATTACTATATCAACATTAGATATAATGTAATATACTGATCCCTTCTCACAGATCAATGTACATATAATAACAGTTTCGTTATTACTATATCTACATTAGATATGTAATATACATTTAATAACAATATCATTATTACTATATCTGCATCAGATGTAATTTAATATACTGATTTAATCCCACAGATCAACGTACATATAATAGCAGTTTCGTTATTAATATATCTACATTAGGTATAATGTAATATACTGATAGCTTCCCACAGACTAATGTACATATAATATCAGTATTGTTATTACTATATCTACATTAGATATGTAATATACATTTAATAACAATATCATTATTATTATATCTACATCAGATGAAATGTAATATACTGATTTAATCCCACAGACCAATGTACATTTAATAACAATATCATTATTACTATATCTACATCAGATGTAATTTAATATACTGATTTAACCCCACAGACGAATGTACATTGAATAACAATATCATTATTACTATATCTACATCAGATGTAATGTAATATACTGATTTAATCCCACAGACCAATGTACATTTAATAACAATATCATTATTACTATATCTACATCAGATGAAATTTAATAGACTGATTTAATCCCACAGACCAATGTACATTTAATAACAATACCATTATTACCATATCTACATCAGATGTAATTTAATATACTGATTTAATCCCACAGACCAATGTACATTTAATAACGATATCATTATTACTATATCTACATCAGATGAATTTAATATACTGATTTAATCCCACAGACCAATGTACATTTAATAACAATATCATTATTACTATATCTACATCAGATGAAATTTAATAGACTGATTTAATCCCACAGACCAATGTACATTTAATAACAATACCATTATTACTATATCTACATCAGATGTAATTTAATATACTGATTTAATCCCACAGACCAATGTACATTTAATAACGATATCATTATTACTATATCTACATCAGATGAAATTTAATATACTGATTTAATCCCACAGACCAATGTACATTTAATAACAATATCATTATTACTATATCTTAATTAGATATAATGTAATATACTGATCCCTTCCCACAGATCAATGTACATATAATAACAGCTTCGTTATTACTATATCTACATTAGATATGTAATATACATTTAATAACAATATCATTATTACTATATCAACATTAGATATAATGTAATATACTGATCCCTTCTCACAGATCAATGTACATATAATAACAGTTTCGTTATTACTATATCTACATTAGATATGTAATATACATTTAATAACAATGTCATTATTACTATATCTGCATCAGATGTAATTTAATATACTGATTTATTCCCACAGATCAACGTACATATAATAGCAGTTTCGTTATTAATATATCTACATTAGATATAATGTAATATACTGATAGCTTCCCACAGACTAATGTACATATAATATCAGTATTGTTATTACTATATCTACATTAGATATGTAATATACATTTAATAACAATATCATCATTACTATATCTACATCAGATGAAATGTAATATACTGATTTAATCCCACAGACCAATGTACATTTAATAACAATATCATTATTACACTATCTACATCAGATGTAATTTAATATACTGATTTAACCCCACAGACGAATGTACATTGAATAACAATATCATTATTACTATATCTACATCAGATGTAATGTAATATCCTGATTTAATCCCACAGACCAATGTACATTTAATAACAATATCATTATTACTATATCTACATCAGATGAAATTTAATAGACTGATTTAATCCCACAGACCAATGTACATTTAATAACAATACCATTATTACTATATCTACATCAGATGTAATTTAATATACTGATTTAATCCCACAGACCAATGTACATTTAATAACGATATCATTATTACTATATCTACATCAGATGAAATTTAATATACTGATTTAATCCCACAGACCAATGTACATTTAATAACAATATCATTATTACTATATCTTAATTAGATATAATGTAATATACTGATCCCTTCCTACAGATCAATGTACATATAATAACAGTTTCGTTATTATTATATCTACATAAGATACAATGTAATATACTGATACCTTCTCACAGACCAATGTAATTTTGGTAACAATATCATTGTTACTATATCTACATTAGATATAATATAATATACTTACCCCTTCCCACAGATCAATGTACATATGATAACAGCTTCGTTATTACTATATCTACATTAGATATAATGTAATATACCGATACCTTCCCACAGATCAATGTACATATAATAACAGTATCGTTATTACTATATCTACATTAGATATGTAATATATATTTAATAACAGTATCATTATTACTATATCTACATCAGATGTAATGTAATATACTGATTTAATCCCACAGATCAATGTACGTTTAATAACAATACCATTATTACTATATCTACATCAGATGTAATTTAATATACTGATTTAATCCCACAGATCAACGTACATATAATAACAGTTTCGTTATTAATATATCTACATTAGATATAATGTAATATACTGATACCTTCCCACAGACTAATGTACATATAATATCAGTATTGTTATTACTATATCTACATTAGATATGTAATATACATTTAATAACAATATCATCATTACTATATCTACATCAGATGAAATGTAATATACTGATTTAATCCCACAGACCAATGTACATTTAATAACAATATCATTATTACTATATCTACATCAGATGTAATTTAATATACTGATTTAACCCCACAGACGAATGTACATTGAATAACAATATCATTATTACTATATCTACATCAGATGTAATGTAATATACTGATTTAATCCCACAGACCAATGTACATTTAATAACAATATCATTATTACTATATCTACATCAGATGAAATTTAATAGACTGATTTAATCCCACAGACCAATGTACATTTAATAACAATACCATTATTACTATATCTACATCAGATGTAATTTAATATACTGATTTAATCCCACAGACCAATGTACATTTAATAACGATATCATTATTACTATATCTACATCAGATGAAATTTAATATACTGATTTAATCCCACAGACCAATGTACATTTAATAACAATATCATTATTACTATATCTTAATTAGATATAATGTAATATACTGATCCCTTCCCACAGATCAATGTACATATAATAACAGCTTCGTTATTACTATATCTACATTAGATATGTAATATACATTTAATAACAATATCATTATTACTATATCAACTTTAGATATAATGTAATATACTGATCCCTTCTCACAGATCAATGTACATATAATAACAGTTTCGTTATTACTATATCTACATTAGATATGTAATATACATTTAATAACAATGTCATTATTACTATATCTGCATCAGATGTAATTTAATATACTGATTTAATCCCACAGATCAACGTACATATAATAGCAGTTTCGTTATTAATATATCTACATTAGATATAATGTAATATACTGATAGCTTCCCACAGACTAATGTACATATAATATCAGTATTGTTATTACTATATCTACATTAGATATGTAATATACATTTAATAACAATATCATCATTACTATATCTACATCAGATGAAATTTAATAGACTGATTTAATCCCACAGACCAATGTACATTTAATAACAATATCATTGTTACTATATCTACATTCGATATAATGTAATATAATGATCCCTTCCCACCGATCAATGTACATATAATGGCAGTATCGTTTTTAATATATCTTCATTAGATATGTGATATACATTTAATAACAATATCATTATTACTATATCACCATCAGATGAAATTTAATATACTGATTTAATCACACAGATCAATGTACATATAATAACAGTTGCGTTATTACTATATCTTCTTTAGATATAATTTAATATACTGATCCCATCCCACAGATCAATGTACGTTGAATAACAGTACCATTTATACTATATCTACATTGGTTACAATGAAATATACTGACCCCATCCCACAGATCAATGTAATTTTGGTAATAACATCATTATTACGATATCTACATCAGATGAAATTTAATATACTGACTTATTCCCACAGACCAATGTACATTTAATAACAATATCAATATTACTATATCTTCATCAGATATAATGTAAAATAGTGATCACTTCCCACAGATCAATGCACAGATTGTAACATTATCGTCATTACTATATCTACATTAGATACGTAATAAACACTTAATAACAGTATCGTTATTACTATATCTGCATTAGATCTACTGCAATATACTGATTCCTTCCCACAGATCAATGTACATTTAATAACAATATCATTATTACTATATCTACATCAGATGAAATTTAATATACTGATTTAATCCCACAGACCAATGTACATATAATAACAGTATGGTTATTACTATATCTACATTAGATATGTAATATCCATTTAATAACAATATCATGATTACTATATCTACATTAGATATAATGTAATAAAATGATCCCTTCCCACCGATCTGTACATATAATGGCAGTATCGTTATTACTATATCTACATTTGATATGTAATATACATTTAATAACAATATCATTGTTAATATATCTACATCAGATGTAATGTAACATACTGATTTATTCCCACAGACCAATGTACATTTAATAACAATATCATTATTACTATATCTTCATTAGATATAATGTAATATAATGTACCCTTCCCCCCGTTCAATGTACATATAATGGCAGTATCGTTATTACTATATCTACATTAGATATGTAATATACATTTAATAACAATATCACTATTACTATATCTACATCAGACGAAATTTAATATACTGATTTAATCCCGCAGACCAATGTACACTTAATAACAATACCATTATTACTATATCTACATTAGATGTAATTTAATATACTGATTTAATCCCACAGATCAATGTACATATGATAACAGTTTCGTTATTACTATATCTACATTAGATATAATGTAATATACTGATCACTTCCCACAGATCAATGCACAGATTGTAACATTATCGTCATTACTATATCTACATTAGATATGTAATAAACACTTAATAACAGAATCGTTATTACTATATCTACATTAGATCTACTGCAATATACTGATTCCTTCCCACAGATCAATGTACATTGAATAACAGTATCATTTATACTATATCTACATTGGGTATATTGTAATATACTGATGCCTTACCACAGATCAATGTAATTTTGGTAACAATATTATTGTTACTATATCTACATTAGATATAATATAATATACTTATCCCTTCCCACAGATCAATGTACATATAATAACAGTTTCGTTATTACTATATCTACATAAGATATGTAATATACATTTAACAACAATATCATTATTACTACATCTACATCACATGAAATTTAATATACTGATTTAATCCCACAGACCAATGTACATTTAATAACAATATCATTATTACTATATCTACATCAGATGAAATGTAATATACTGATCACTTCCCACAGATCAATGCAAGATTGTAACAATATCGTCATTACCATATGTACATTAGATACGTATTCAACATTTAATAACAGTATCGTTATTACTATATCTATATTAGATCTACTGCAATATACTGATATCTTCCCATAGATCAACGCAATTTTCGTAACAATATCATTATTACTATAATTACATTAGATCTAATGTAATATACTGATTCCTTCCTACAGATCAATGTACATATAAGCACAGTATCGTTATTACTATATCTACATTAGATATGTAATATACATTTAACAACAATATCATTATTACTACATCTACATCACATGAAATTTAATATACTGATTTAATCCCACAGACCAATGTACATTTAATAACAATATCATTATTGCTATATCTACATTAAATAAAATGTAATATACTGATCACTTCCCACAGATCAATGCACAGATTGTAACATTATCGTCATTACTATATCTACATTAGATATGTAATAAACACTTAATAACAGAATCGTTATTACTATATCTACATTAGATCTACTGCAATATACTGATCCCTTCCCACCGATCAATGTACATATAATGGCAGTATCGTTATTTCTATATCTACATTTGATATGTAATATACATTTAATAACGATATCATTATTAATATATCTACATCAGATGTAATGTAATATACTGATTTATTCCCACAGACCACTGTACATATAATAACAGTATCATTATCACTATAACTCCATCAGATGACTTTTAATATACTGATTTAATCCCACAGACCAATGTACATTGAATAACAGTATCATTATTACTATATCTACATTAGATATAATGTAATATACTGATCACTTCCCACAGATCAATGTACATATAATGGCAGTATCGTTATTACTATATCTACATTAGATATGTAATATACATTTAATAACAATATCATTATTACTATATCTACATCAGATGAAATTTAATATACTGATTTAATTCCACAGACCAATGTATATTTAATAACAATACCATTATTACTATATCTACGTCAGATGTAATTCAATATACTGATTTAATCCCACAGACCAATGTACATTGAATAACAGTATCATTATTACTATATCTACATCAGATGTAATGCAATATACTGATTTAATCCCACAGACCAATCTACATTTAATAACAATATCATTATTACTATATCTTCTTTAGATATAAAGTAATATACTGATCACTTCCCACAGATCAATGTACATGTAATAACAGTATCGTTATTACTATATCTACATTAGATATGTAATATACATTTAATGACAATATCATTATTACTATATCTACATCAGATGAAATTTAATATACTGATTTAATCCCGCAGACCAATGTACATTTAAAAACAATATCATTATTGCTATATCTACATTAGATATAATGTAATATAATGATAGCTTCCCACCCATCAATGTACATATAATGGCAGTATTGTTATGACTATATCTACATTAGATATGTAATATACATTTAATACCAATATCATTATTACTATATCTACATCAGATGAAATTTAATATCATGATTTAATCCCACAGTCCAATGTACATTTTATAACAACATCATTATTACTATATCTACATTAGATGTTATGTAATATAATGATCCCTTCCCACAGATCAATGCGCAGATTGTAACATTATCGTCATTACTATATCTACATCAGATATGTAATAAACACTTAATAACAATATCATTATTACTATATTTACATTAGATGTAATGTAATATAATGCTCCCTTCCCACCCATCAATGTACATATAATGGCAGTATCGTTATTACCATATCTACATTAGACATGTAGTACACTTAATAACAATATCATTATTACTATATCTACATCAGATGTTATGTAATATACTGATTTATTCCCACAGACCAATGTACATTTAATAACAATATCATTATTGCTGTCTCTACATCAGATATAATTTAATATACTGATTTAATCCCACAGAGCAATGTACATATAATAACTGTTTCGTTATTACAATATCTACATTTGTTCGGTTACACCTTATCGAGAGCGTCGCAAGAGTCGCCGTGACGTCACCGCGCAAACATTAAATTAAAGGGCTATGCGCAGCCCCCACCATGCGGTGGTTTCGCGGAGACACGCGTGTCGCTCAACCGTTTAACGACGATTAGACCAAATTGAGATTACGATCGAATATCAGTGCGCAAATTAGTAAAAGTTAATTCTTCCAACCGATTTTATTAAAGTTATTCTGTACATCTTCGTTCGGACAACGTGCCAAAGGACGGAGCACATTGTGACAAATAAAGTTACAATCATTACTTTATTAAAACCATTCCTTTATTAAAAGGATTTCGTTATTTTCACAACGCCTCGAAATCCAGTCCTTCGGATAAGGACGCATCAGCGATCCGACCATCCAATCCAACCCACATTTAATGGTCCTTCGAGCCGGATTGGAGTCGAGGAGTGAAAACCGTTAAAGTAGTGAACCACGTGCTCAGCCTACGGAAACCATCATGAGTACATTGGAAGAAATTTTGTTTAAACAAAACCAAGTTATGCGCTCGATCGAACGTGCACTTACCAATTATAAAAAGCTGGGTCAAGCTAAAATGACTCCAGCTACCACCCGGAACCGGATGAACATGCTAAAAGAGGCATACCAACAGTGCCAAGACCTGGACGCGAAAATCGTCGCCATGGCGGATCTACAAGCCAGATCAACTCTTCAGTACTTCGTCGACAACCATTTCGAAAGATGTGAGGAGTGCTATCAGGAGTCCCTGGACTACATGTCGGAGATCCTGGATAAGACATCCTCGACCCAGGAGACAGCATCCGAGAAAGGGAATCTTCAACCAGTGAAGCTACGCTCGCAATCGTTGCTGCCTCAAATCCAGCTGCCGTCTTTCGATGGAACCTTCGAACAATGGGAGAGTTTCCGAGATAAGTTTCAATCTATAGTAATTAATGATAATTCTTTGTCAAATGTCGAGCGTTTGCATTTTCTTTGTTCCGCTTTAACCGGCGACGCAAAAAAAGCGGTTAATCATTTACCTACCACCGATGCAAATTTCGAGGTCGCGTGGCAGTTAGTTAAAAATAGATACGAAAACAAACGCCGGTTACTTTCGACCTATTTAAATAATTTGTTTTCGTTACCGCAAGTGACCTCTGAATCTGCGAAAGAGCTCCGCAGTTTAGGCGATCAGTTAAACGTTTCGATACACGGTTTGAAAAATTTGAAACGACCCGTCGAACATTGGGACGACGTACTTGTTTTCCTCGGTACACAAAAACTTGACCGTTCCTCCCGAAAGGCGTGGGAGTTACAATTCGGTGATACATCAGAATTGTCTACTTATGTCGAATTCGACAAGTTTTTGGAGTCTCGAGTTCGGGCTTTAGAGTCAATGTCGCCAATAAAAACCGATAAACCGGAAAACGTAACTGTTAAATCAAAACCGAAAACAATTTCAACGAACACGTCTACCGTGTCGCCAATTATATGTCCTGTATGTAAACAGAACCACTTGTTATATCAATGTTAAACATTTCAGGCGCTTGAGCCATCCGAACGGTTTAAATTAATTAAATCCCAACGAAGATGCGTTAATTGTTTTTCCGCGAAGCATGCGAAAGAACAATGCCACAGTCAAAGAAGCTGTAAAGAATGTAAACAGCGACATCACACTCTGTTGCATTTTCCGATAAAACCGGAGCAGTCCAGCGTGAGTCAGTCAAATCAGACGTCGGCTACCAATCCGAATTCAGAACTTGAAATCAGCTCGAATTCTGCGTCGCGAACGAAAACTAATACCGGCATTCTTCTTTCAACAGCTCGCATCCGAGTGCACTCATTGCAGGGTCGAACAGTACAAGCACGCGCATTATTGGATCAAGGGTCAGTCGCAACTCTAATATCAGAGAACCTAGCCCAAATTTTACGACTCCCGAGAAACAAACAAAATACATGCATAACCGGAATAGGAGGAATACAGTCGTGGGCTAATCACACCGCTCGCATCACGATTACTCCGTTGGTAAGAACCGAGCCTGTATACTCGACAACTGCTATTATTTTGAAAACTTTAACACAATACACTCCAAAACGACATTCTTCCGTAACTAATTGGAATCATATTGCAGGACTTGAATTGGCCGATACAGACCCCATGAGCTCAGATCCGATCGATATCGTTATCGGTGCGGATTTGTTTGGTCAATTATTATTGGACGGAGTTCGGAAAGGTTCTACAAGTGAACCGATCGCGCAAAATACACACCTGGGATGGATCCTATCTGGTCCTACGTCCACTCATCCTCTTCCTTTCTTTATAGATGCCCATCACGCTACGTTGTTAGAAAATCTCGATGCAGATCTTCGCCGCTTCTGGGAAGTGGAAAATATCCCAACTCAATCAGTGCTCTCACCTGAGGAAGAAAAATGTGAATTACACTTTCAATCCTCTCATACTCGTACGTCGGAAGGGCGTTACATAGTTCGACTCCCGTTCAAGAGCGAACCCCCTATAGATTTAGGCGAATCTCGTTTTGCCGCGATGAAAACTCTTCTCTCTCTTGAAAGACGCTTTAAAAGCGACCAAGTAAATACCGAAACTTATAAAGAATTCCTCTCAGAATACGAAGCCTTAGGCCATATGGAAAGGGTTCCAACCGTCCCGGTTCAAACAACCAACCAAATTTATTATATTCCTCATCACGCAGTTCTTCGCGAAAGTAGTTCGACAACTCGTCTTCGCGTCGTATTTAACGCTTCCCGCCGAACTTCAAACGGCACTTCTCTAAATGATCATCTTTTAACTGGACCCAAGCTCCAAACCGATCTAATTGCAATCCTCCTCCGGTGGAGAGGATTCCGGTTTGTATATACCACAGACATCGAGAAAATGTACCGTCAGATTTTAGTTGATACACGAGATACAGATTTTCAACGCATTTTATGGCGTCCCTCGTCACAACAGTCCGTTGAGGAGTATCAACTCTGTACCGTCACGTATGGCACCAAATCAGCTCCTTAACAAGCTCTTCGCGTTTTAAATCAGCTGGCAGTGGACGAAGGTCATCAATATCCTCTAGCTCTTCCAGTATTAAAGGATCAAACTTATGTCGACGACTGTCTCTTCGGAGCAGACGACAAAGATCTCTTGCGAACAATCCGCGACCAGACCATAAACCTGTTAAACAAAGGCGGCTTTCGTTTACGAAAATGGGCCAGTAATGATCCAACTCTGTTAATTGATATCGATCCGCGCGATCACGGTCTTGCGAAAAATAAACTCCTTAAGATCGAGGAGACCTGCTCAGTTTTAGGCTTAGAATGGAATCCAGTGCTCGATCACTTTCAATTTCGAGTTACCATTTCTTCGAATTTTGCCAATACGAAACGAACAATTCTCTCTCAAATTGCAAAACTTTTCGACCCGATGGGGTTGTTAACTCCAGTCGTTATACCCGCGAAAGTGTTTATGCAAAAATTATGGTCACTCCAATATGATTGGGATGACATTCTTCCTAACGATGTTCTCCTAGAATGGCAAGATTACTACACTCATTTACCAGATTTAAATAAGATCACGATTCCTCGCAAAATAGCCAATGGCATCGCGCTACATCAGGAAATCCACGGATTCGCCGATGCATCCACTAAAGCCTACGCAGCTTCGGTTTATATAAAAAGCGTCCTCCCAGATGACAATGTCTTCGTGGCGCTTCTCGTTGCAAAATCACGAGTAGCTCCCGTTAAAACATTAAGCATACCGAGATTAGAATTATGTGCAGCGGCATTGTTGGCACGTCTTGTCGTTTTTGTGGAAAATTCCTTGTCGCTCATCCATCACAATGTCCACTGTTGGACTGATTCAAGCATCACTCTCGCCTGGCTTAGCCAACCTCCGACTCGTTGGAAGACTTTTGTCGCCAATCGAGTGTCGAAAATTCAGTCTCTTTTACCGAAAGCGCAGTGGCATCATGTTCCAACAAATAGCAATCCTGCTGATTGTGCAACCCGCGGTCTAACGCCATCGGAATTAAAAATCCATTCCATATGGTGGTCAGGACCTTCATGGTTAAAACAAGGCGAAGAACGTTGGCCAAAATCCAATATCAGAATAGTCGATTCGCATGAGGAGGAGAAAATTCCAAAATTATTGTCTGCAGTTTCGACTACGGATCCCTGGGATTTACCAACGCGATACTCATCCTGGTCGAAACTACTTCGAGTGACGGCTTACATACTTCGTTTTACTTCTAACCTTCGCTTCCGACATACGAATAAAATTAAATTACAACTCACCATTAAGTCACTAATAGCAGTGCCTCCTCTTCAACCCGACGAGATTCAGAGAGCAAAATTCCTTTGGTTGAGAAGAATGCAATCCGAGCTATTTCCGGATGAGCTTAGTAGTCTGTCTGCGAAAAAGACTCTTCTAAAATCCAGCAAGTTACTTTCTCTTAACCCTATCCTAGACCAAGACGGGCTTATTAGGGCGAAAGGGCGACTTGCACACTCGCTATTTCCTGAAAACACAAAGAAACCTATTATCCTACGCTCCCATCCACTACTATCATTGATAATAAATCATACGCACGTAATCCATCTGCACGCAGGTTCGCAACTCACTCTTGCCTGTTTGCGACCTGAGTACTGGATCTTGCGAGCACGCACCACGATACGATCCGTTTTACATAGGTGCGTACCATGCGCTCGTCATCGCGCATCCGTTCCGTCTGAGCTCATGGGAGATTTACCGGCATCCAGAGTCACTGCGGTAGAAAGACCATTCATAAATACAGGTGTCGACTACGCAGGCCCGATTCACGTTCGTACTACATCGGGACGAGGACACAAATCGCACAAAGCTTACATTGCAGTTTTTGTTTGTATGGCAACAAAGGCCGTCTATTTAGATCTCGTAAGCGACTATACATCAGCCGCATTCCTAGCAGCTTATACGAGATTTGTGTCCCGACGCGGAATTCCAAAATCCATGTATTCAGACAATGGAACGACCTTTCAAGGAGCAAACAAGGAACTGAGAAAAGCTCACCGAGAATCTCTACGAGATACCAATCTCCATAATAAGCTCGCCGTGGATGGGGTCGCTTGGCACTTTTTACGCCCATCAGCACCTCATTTTGGAGGGTTGTGGGAGGCAGCGGTGAAAAGTGTTAAGCACCATTTACGCCGATCCATCGGTACTCATACACTCTCCTTTGAGGAATTAACCACAGTACTGTGTCGTATCGAAGCCGCATTAAATTCTCGTCCGCTCGTCGCCATGTCTGATTGCATCGATGATTATAACGCACTTACACCAGGTCATTTCTTGATTGGATCGGCCTTAACCTCAATTCCGGAACCAAGCGTACTACAATTAAAAGAAAACCGACTGTCACGTTGGCAGTTAATCCAGCGAATAACGGAAACCTTTTGGAAAGCGTGGCATACCGAATACTTACATACTCTTCATCAACGTCCGAAGTGGAGAGTCGCGCAAAATCTCACAAAAATCGGTCAGCTTGTCCTCTTGCGAAATGAATGCACTCCACCAGCACAATGGGAATTAGCACGCATAATAGATTGTCACCCCGGTACCGACGGGATAATTCGCGTCGTAACCATTAAAACAGCGAACTCAACGTACAAGCGACCCATTTCGAAATTACGTTTCTTGCCGATTGACATTAATGTCGAGTCTGACGCCCAACAAAGTTCTTGAATGAGTTCATTCAACGGGGCCCGGCGTGTTCGGTTACACCTTATCGAGAGCGTCGCAAGAGTCGCCGTGACGTCACCGCGCAAACATTAAATTATAGGGCTATGCGCAGCCCCCACCATGCGGTGGTTTCGCGGAGACACGCGTGTCGCTCAACCGTTTAACGACGATTAGACCAAATTGAGATTACGATCGAATATCAGTGAGCAAATTAGTAAAAGTTAATTCTTCCAACCGATTTTATTAAAGTTATTCTGTACATCTTCGTTCGGACAACGTGCCAAAGAACGGAGCACATTGTGACAAATAAAGTTACAATCATTACTTTATTAAAACCATTCCTTTATTAAAAGGATTTCGTTATTTTCACAACGCCTCGAAATCCAGTCCTTCGGATAAGGACGCATCAGCGATCCGACCATCCTATCCAACCCAACATTAGATATGTAATATACATTTAATAACAATATCATTATTACTATATCTACATCAGATGAAATTTAATATCCTGATTTAATCCCACAGACCAATGTACATTTAATAACAATATCATTATTACTATATCTACATCAGATGTTATGTAATATACTGATTTATTCCCACAGACCAATGTACACTTAATAACAATATCATTATTACCATATCTTCTTTAGATATAATGTAATATACTGATCACTTCCCACAGATCAATGTACATATAATAACAATATCATTATTACTATATCTTAATTAGATATAATGTAATATACTGATCACTTCCCAAAGATCAATGCACAGATTGTAGCATTATCGTCATTACTATATCTACATTAGATATGTAATAAACACGTAATAACAGTATCGTTATTACTATATCTACATTAGATCTACTGCAATATACTGATTCCTTCCCACAGATCAATGTAATTTTGATAACAATATCATTATTACTATATCTACATTAGATATAATGTAATATACTGATCCCTTCCCACAGATCAATGTACATATAATAACAGTTTCGTTATTACTATATCTACATTAGATATGTAATATACATTTAATAACAATATCATTGTTACTATATCTACATCAGATGAAGTTTAATATACTGATTTAATCCCACAGTCCAATGTACATTTAATAACAATACCATTATTACTATATCTACATCAGATGTAATTTAAAATACTGATTTAATCCCACAGATCAATGTACATACAATAACGGTTTCGTTATTACTATATCTACATTAGGTATGTAATATACATTTAATAACAATATCATTATTACTATATCTACATTAGATATAATGTAATATAATGATCCCTTCCCACCGATCAATTTACATATAATGGCAGTATCGTTATTACTATATCTACATTAGATATGTAATATACATTTAATAACAATATCATTATTACTATATCTACATTAGATATAATGCAATATACTGATTTAATCCCACAGATCAATGTACATTTAATAACAATACCATTATTACTATATCTACATCAGATGTAATTTAATACACTGATTTAATCCCACAGACCAATGTACATACAATAACAGTTTCGTTATTACTATATCTACATTAGATCTACTGCAATATACTGATTCCTTCCCACAGATCAATGTATGCTGAATAACAGTACCATTTATACTATATCTACATTAGATGAAATTACAATGTTACAATGAAATATACTGATCCCATCCCACAGATCAATGTAATTTTGGTAACAATGTCATTATTACTATATCTACATCAGATGAAATTTCATATACAGACTTATTCCCACAGACCGATGTACATTTAATAACAATATCACTATTACTATATCTTCATTAGATATAATGTAAAATACTGATTTATTCCCACAGATCAATGTACAGATTGTAACATTATCGTCATTACTATGTCTACATTAGATACGTAATAAACACTTAATAACAGTGTCGTTACTACTGTATCTACATCAGATGTAATGCAATATACTGATCCCTTCCCACAGATTAATGTACATATAATGGCAGTATCGTTATTACTATATCTACATTAGATATGTAATATACATTTAATAACAATATCATTATTACTATATCTACATCAGATGTAATGTAATATACTGATTTAATCCCACAGATCAATGTACATTTAATAACAATACCATTATTACTACATCTACATCAGATGTAATTTAATATACTGATTTAATCCCACAGACCAATGTACATTTAATAACAATATCATTATTACTACATCTACATCAGATGAAATTTAATATACTGATTTAATCCCACAGACCAATGTACATTGAATAACAATATCATTATTACTATATCTACATCAGATGTAATGTAATATACTGATTTATTCCCACAGATCAATGTACATACGATAACAGTTTCGTTATTACTATATCTACGTTAGATATGTAATATACATTTAATAACAATATCATTATTACTATATGTACATGAGATGAAATGTAATATACGGATTTAATCCCACAGACCAATGTACATTTAATAACAATACCATTATTACTATATCTACATCAGATGTAATTTAATACACTGATTTAATCCCACAGATCAATTTACATATAATAACAGTTTCGTTATTACTATATCTACATTAGATATGTAATATACATTTAATAACAATATCATTATTACTATATCTACATCAGATGTAATGTAATATACTGATTTAATCACACAGATCAATGTACATTTAATAACAATACCATTATTACTATATCTTAATTAGATATAATGTAATATACTGATCACTTCCCAAAGATCAATGCACAGATTGTAGCATTATCGTCATTACTATATCTACATTAGATATGTAATAAACACTTAATAACAGTATCGTTATTACTATATCTACATTAGATCTACTGCAATATACTGATTCCTTCCCACAGATCAATGTAATTTTGATAACAATATCATTATTACTATATCTACATTAGATATAATGTAATATACTGATCCCTTCCCACAGATCAATGTACATATAATAACAGTTTCGTTATTACTATATCTACATTAGATACGTAATATACATTTAATAACAATATCATTGTTACTATATCTACATCAGATGAAGTTTAATATACTGATTTAATCCCACAGTCCAATGTACATTTAATAACAATACCATTATTACTATATCTACATCAGATGTAATTTAAAATACTGATTTAATCCCACAGATCAATGTACATACAATAACAGTTTCGTTATTACTATATCTACATTAGGTATGTAATATACATTTAATAACAATATCATTATTACTATATCTACATTAGATATAATGTAATATAATGATCCCTTCCCACCGATCAATTTACATATAATGGCAGTATCGTTATTACTATATCTACATTAGATATGTAATATACATTTAATAACAATATCATTATTACTATATCTACATTAGATATAATGCAATATACTGATTTAATCCCACAGATCAATGTACATTTAATAACAATACCATTATTACTATATCTACATCAGATGTAATTTAATACACTGATTTAATCCCACAGACCAATGTACATACAATAACAGTTTCGTTATTACTATATCTACATTAGATCTACTGCAATATACTGATTCCTTCCCACAGATCAATGTACATTGAATAACAGTACCATTTATACTATATCTACATTAGATGAAATTACAATGTTACAATGAAATATACTGATCCCATCCCACAGATCAATGTAATTTTGGTAACAATATCATTATTACTATATCTACATCAGATGAAATTTCATATACAGACTTATTCCCACAGACCGATGTACATTTAATAACAATATCACTATTACTATATCTTCATTAGATATAATGTAAAATACTGATCACTTCCCACAGATCAATGTACAGATTGTAACATTATCGTCATTACTATGTCTACATTAGATACGTGATAAACACTTAATAACAGTGTCGTTACTACTGTATCTACATCAGATGTAATGCAATATACTGATCCCTTCCCACAGATTAATGTACATATAATGGCAGTATCGTTATTACTATATCTACATTAGATATGTAATATACATTTAATAACAATATCATTATTACTATATCTACATCAGATGTAATGTAATATACTGATTTAATCCCACAGATCAATGTACATTTAATAACAATACCATTATTACTACATCTACATCAGATGTAATTTAATATACTGATTTAATCCCACAGACCAATGTACATTTAATAACAATATCATTATTACTACATCTACATCAGATGAAATTTAATATACTGATTTAATCCCACAGACCAATGTACATTGAATAACAATATCATTATTACTATATCTACATCAGATGTAATGTAATATACTGATTTATTCCCACAGATCAATGTACATACGATAACAGTTTCGTTATTACTATATCTACGTTAGATATGTAATATACATTTAATAACAATATCATTATTACTATATGTACATGAGATGTAATGTAATATACTGATTTAATCCCACAGACCAATGTACATTTAATAACAATACCATTATTACTATATCTACATCAGATGTAATTTAAAACACTGATTTAATCCCACAGACCAATGTACATACAATAACAGTTTCGTTATTACTATATCTGCATTAGATCTACTGCAATATACTGATTCCTTCCCACAGATCAATGTATGTTGAATAACAGTACCATTTATACTATATCTACATTAGATGAAATTACAATGTTACAATGAAATATACTGATCCCATCCCACAGATCAATGTAATTTTGGTAACAATATCATTATTACTATATCTACATCAGATGAAATTTCATATACAGACTTATTCCCACAGACCGATGTACATTTAATAACAATATCACTATTACTATATCTTCATTAGATATAATGTAAAATACTGATCACTTCCCACAGATCAATGCACAGATTGTAACATTATCGTCATTACTATGTCTACATTAGATACGTAATAAACACTTAATAACAGTGTCGTTACTACTGTATCTACATCAGATGTAATGCAATATACTGATCCCTTCCCACAGATTAATGTACATATAATGGCAGTATCGTTATTACTATATCTACATTAGATATGTAATATACATTTAATAACAATATCATTATTACTATATCTACATCAGATGTAATGTAATATACTGATTTAATCCCACAGATCAATGTACATTTAATAACAATACCATTATTACTATATCTACATCAGATGTAATTTAATATACTGATTTAATCCCACAGACCAATGTACATTTAATAACAATATCATTATTACTACATCTACATCAGATGAAATTTAATATACTCATTTAATCCCACAGACCAATGTACATTGAATAACAATATCATTATTACTATATCTACATTAGATATAATGTAATATAATGATCCCTTCCCACCGATCAATGTACATATAATGGCAGTATCGTTATTACTATATCTACATTACATATGTAGTATACATTTAATAACAATATCATTATTGCTATATCTACATCAGATGTAATTTAATATACTGATTTAATCCCACAGATCAATGTACATATAATAACAGTTTCGTTATTACTATATCTACATTAGGTATAATGTAATATACTGATACCGTCCCACAGATCAATGTACATACAATAGCAGTAGCGTTATTACTATATCTACATTAGATATGTAATATACATTTAATAACAATATCATTATTACTATATCTACATTAGATATAATGTAATATATTGATACCTTCCCACAGATCAATGTACATATAATAACAGTTTCGTTATTACTATATCTACATTAGGTATGTAAGATACATTTAATAACAGTATCGTTATTACTATATCTACATTAGGTATAATGTAATATACTGATACCTTCCCACAGATCAATGTACATACAATAACAGTAGCGTTATTACTATATCTACATTAGATATGTAATATACATTTAATAACAATATCATTATTACTATATCTACATTAGATATAATGTAATACAATGATCCCTACCCACAGATCAATGTGCATATAATAACAGTTTTGTTATTACTATATCTACAATAGATATAATGTAATATACTGATCCCTTCCCACAGATCAGTGTACATTGAATAACAGTATCATTTATACTATATCGACATTGGATAAAATGTAATATACTGATGCCTTCCCACAGATCAATGTACTCTTGGTAACAATATCATTATTACTATATCTACATTAGATATAATGTAATATACTGATACCTTCCCACAGATCAATGTACATATAATAACAGTATCGTTATTACTATATCTACATTAGATATGTAATATACATTTAATAACAATATCATTATTACTATATCTACATCAGATGAAATGTAATATACTGATTTAATCCCACAGACCAATGTACATTTAATAACAATATCATTATTACTATATCTAAATTAGATGTAATGTAATATAATCATCCCTTCCCACCGATCAACGTACATATAATGGCAGTATCATTATTACTATATCTACATTTGATATGTAATATACATTTAATAACAATATCATTATTAATATATCTACATCAGATGTAATGTAACATACTGATTTGTTCCCACAGACCAATGTACATATAATAACAGTTTCGTTATTACTATATCTACATTAGATATGTAATATACATTTAATAACAATATCATTATTGCTATATCTACATCAGATGTAATTTAATATAATGATTTAATCCCACAGAACAATGTACATATAATAACAATATCGTTATTACTATATCTACATTAGATATAATGTAATATACTGATACCTTCCCACAGATCAATGTACATATAATAACAGTTTCGTTATTACTATATCTACATTAGATCTACTGCAATATACTGAATCCTTCCCACAGATCAATGTACATTGAATATCAGTATCATTTATACTATATCTACATTGGATATAATGTAATATACTGATCCCTTCCCACAGATCAATGTAATTTTGGTACCAATATCATTATTACTATATCTACATTAGATATAATGTAATACAGTATTGCCTCGAAATAAGCAAGTGGCTCGGGACCGAACCGTTGCTTATTTCGAGGGAGGTAGCTATTCGGCTTGACTTTGTTCTCGAAACGGGACGATAGAGAACGCGAGAAACGAGTGAGAGATCCGAGGTAGCGGCAAATCATATAGTGATCGGCCGAGCAGCGATGTTATTTTTTGAACAAGGATAGAAAGCATTATATACATATATTCCATCCTTTTTCTACTAACCGATGTCACTGCTCAGTCGAGCGTGAAATTATTACCCTAAACATCGGCTTCGCGCTTTCATGGACCTCTCACTCATTTCTCGTACCTCTCACTTTGCGGGCGACTTCAAACAAAGAAGAGGGGATAGCGACTTGCTTATTTCGAAGTCGAGACCACTTGCTTATTACGAGGCAATACTGTAATGTAATATACTGATCCCTTCCCGCAGAACAATGTACATATAATAACAGTTTCGTTATTACTATATCTACATTAGATATAATGTAATATTCTGATACCTTCCCACAGATCAATGTACATATAATAACAGTTTCGTTATTACTATATCTACAATAGATATAATGTAATATACTGATACCTTTCCACCGATCAACGTACATATAATGGCAGTATCATTATTACTATATCTACATTTGATATGTAATATACATTTAATAACAATATCATTATTAATATATCTACATCAGATGTAATGTAATATACTGATTTGTTCCCACAGACCAATGTACATATAATAACAGTTTCGTTATTACTATATCTACATTAGATATGTAATATACATTTTATAACAATATCATTATTGCTATATCTGCATCAGATGTAATTTAATATAATGATTTAATCCCACAGAACAATGTACATATAATAACAATATCGTTATTACTATATCTACATTAGATATAATGTAATTTACTGATACCTTCCCACAGATCAATGTACATATAATAACAGTTTCGTTATTACTATATCTACAATAGATATAATGTAATATAATGATCCCGTCCCACCGATCAACGTACATATAATGGCAGTATCGTTATTACTATATCTACTTTTGATATGTAATATACATTTAATAACAATATCATTATTAATATATCTACATCAGATGTAATGTAATATACTGATTTATTCCCACAGACCAATGCACATTTAATAACAATATCATCATTACTATATCTACATTGGATACAATGTAATATACTGATCCCTTCCCACCGATCAATGTACATGTAATGGCAGTATCGTTATTTGTATGTCTACATCAGATATGTAATATACATTTAATAACAATATCATTATTACTATATCTACATCAGATGAAATTTAATATACTGATTTAATCCCACAGACCGATGCACATTTAATAACAATATCATTATTACTATATCTACATTAGATATAATGTAATATAATGATCACATCCCACCGATCAATGTACATATAATGGCAGTATCGTTATTTCTATATCTACATATGATATGTAATATACATTTAATAACAATATCATTATTAATATATCTACATCAGATGTAATGTTATGTACTGATTTATTCCCACAAACAAATGTACATTTAATAACAATATCATACTATATCTACATTAGATACAATGTAATATACTGATACCTTCCCACAGATCAATGTACATACAATAACAGTATCGTTATTACTATATCTACATTAGATATGTAATATACATTTAATAACAATACCATTATTACTATATCTACATCAGATGTAATTTAATACACTGATTTAATCCCACAGATCAATGTACATATAATGACAGTTTCATTATTACTATATCTACATTAGATATAATGTAATATACTGATACCTTCCCACAGATCAATGTACATATAATAACAGTATCGTAATTACTATATCTACATTAGATATGTAATATACATTTAATAACAATATCATTATTACTATATCTACATTCGATATAATGTAATATAATGATCCCTTCCCACCGATGAATGTACATATAATGGCAGTATCGTTATTACTATATCTGAATTAGATCTCCTGCAATATACTGATCCCTTCCCACAGATCAATGTACATTGAATAACAGTATCATTTATACTATATCGACATTGGATATAATGTAATATACTGATGCCTTCCCACAGATCAATGTAATTTTGGTAACAATATCATTTTTACTATATCTACATTAGAAATAATGATATATACTGATCCCTACCCACAGATTAATGTACATATAATAACAGTATCGTTATTACTATATCTACATTACATACAATGTAATATACTGATACCTTCCCACAGATCAAAGTACATATAACAACAGTATCGTTATTACTATATCTACATTAGATATATAATATACATTTAATAACAATATCATTATTACTATATCTACATCAGACGAAATTTAATATACTGATTTAATCCCACAGACCAATCTACATTTAATAACAATACCATTATTACTGTATCTACATCAGATGTAATTTAATATACTGATTTAATCCCACAGATCAATGTACATATAATAACAGTATCGTTATTACCATATCTACATTAGATATGTAATATACATTTAATAACAATATCATTATTACTGTATCTACATCAGATGAATTGTAATATACTGATTTAATCCCACAGACCAATGTACATTTAATAACAATACCATTATTACTATATCTACATCAGATGTAATTTAATATAATGATTTAATCCCGCAGATCAATGTACATATAATAACAGTATCGTTATTACTATATCTACATTAGATATAATGTAATATACTGATACCTTCCCACAGATCAATGTACATATAATAACAGTATCGTTATTACTATATCTACATTAGATATGTAATATAAATTTAATAACAATATCGTTATTACTATATTTACATCAGATGAAATGTAATATACTGATTTAATCCCACAGACCAATGTACATTTAATAACAATATCATTATTACTGTATCTACATTAGAAATAATGTAATATAATGATCCCTTCCCACCGACCAATGTACATATAATGGCAGTATCGTTATTACTATATCTCCATTTGGTATGTAATATACATTTAATAACAATATCATTAATAATATATCTACATCAGATGTAATGTAATATACTGATTTATTCCCACAGACCAATGTACATTTAATAACAATATCATTATGACTATATCTACATTGGATACAATGTAATATACTGATACCTTCCCACAGATCAATATACATAGAATAACAGTATCGTTATTACTATATCTACAATAGATATAATGTAATATACTGATACCTTCCCACAGATCAATATACATAGAATAACAGTATCGTTATTACTATATCTACATTAGATATTTAATATATATTTAATAACAATATCATTATTACTATATCTACATTAGATATAATGTAATATAATGATCCCTTCCCACCGATGAATGTACATATAATGGCAGTATCGTTATTACTATATCTGAATGAGATCTCCTGCAATATACTGATCACTTCCCACAGATCAATGTACATTGAATAACAGTATCATTTATACTATATCGACACTGGATATAATGTAATATACTGATGCCTTCCCACAGATCAATGTAATTTTGGTAACAACATCATTATTACTATATCTACATTAGATATAATCTAATATACTGATCCCTACCCACAGATCCATGTACATATAATAACAGTTTCGTTATTACTATATCTACAATAGATATAATGTAATACACTGATACCTTCCCACAGATCAATGTATATATAATGACAGTATCGTTACTACTATATCTGCATTTGATATGTAATATACATTTAATAACAATATCATTATTAATATATCTACATCAGATGAAATTTAATATACTGATTTAATCCCACAGACCAATGTACATTCAATAACAATATCATTATTACTATATCTACATGGGATACAATGTAATATTCTGATACCTTCCCACAGATCAATGTACATACAATAACAGTATCGTTATTACTATATCTACATTAGATATGTAATATACATTTAATAACAATATCATTATTACTATCTCTACATCAGATGTAATGTAATATACTGATTTAATCCCACAGACCAATGTACATTTAATAACAATATCATTATTACTGTATCTACATTAGATATAATATAATATAATGATCCCTTCCCACCGATCAATGTACATATAATGGCAATATCCTTATTACTATATCTGCATTAGATCTGCTGCAATATACTGATCCCTTCCCACAGATCAATGTACATATAATAACAGTATCGTTATTACTATATCTACATTAGATATGTAATATACATTTAATAACAATATCATTATTACTATATCTACATCAGATGAAATTTAATATACTGATTTAATCCCACAGACCAATGTACATTTAATAACAATATCATTATTACTATATCTACATCAGATGTAATTTAATATACTGATTTAATCCCACAGATCAATGTAAATATAATAACAGTTTCGTTATTACTATATCTACATTAGATATGTAATATACATTTAATAACAATATCATTATTACTATATCTACATCAGATGTAATGTAATATACTGATCCCTTCCCACAGAACAATGTACATATAATAACAGTTTCGTTATTACTATATCTACATTAGATCTACTGCAATATACTGAATCCTTCCCACAGATCAATGTACATTGAATATCAGTATCATTTATACTATATCTACATTGGATATAATGTAATATACTGATCCCTTCCCACAGATCAATGTAATTTTGGTACCAATATCATTATTACTATATCTACATTAGATATACAGTATTGCCTCGAAATAAGCAAGTGGCTCGGGACCGAACCGTTGCTTATTTCGAGGGAGGTAGCTATTCGGCTTGACTTTGTTCTCGAAACGGGACGATAGAGAACGCGAGAAACGAGTGAGAGATCCGAGGTAGCGGCAAATCATATAGTGATCGGCCGAGCAGCGATGTTATTTTTTGAACAAGGATAGAAAGCATTATATACATATATTCCATCCTTCTTCTACTAACCGATGTCACTGCTCAGTCGAGCGTGAAATTTATTACCCTAAACATCGGCTTCGCGCTTTCATGGACCTCTCACTCATTTCTCGTACCTCTCACTTTGCGGGCGACTTCAAACAAAGAAGAGGGGATAGCGACTTGCTTATTTCGAAGTCGAGACCACTTGCTTATTACGAGGCAATACTGTAATGTAATATACTGATCCCTTCCCGCAGAACAATGTACATATAATAACAGTTTCGTTATTACTATATCTACATTAGATATAATGTAATATTCTGATACCTTCCCACAGATCAATGTACATATAATAACAGTATTGTTATTACTATATCTACATTAGATATGTAATATATATTTAATAACAATATCATTATTACTATATCTACATCAGATGAAATTTAATATACTGATTTATTCCCACAGGCCAATGTACATTTAATAACAATACCATTATTACTATATCTACATCAGATGTAATTTAATATAGTGATTTTATCCCACAGATCAATGTACATATAATAACAGTTTCGTTATTACTAGATCTACATTAGATATGTAATATACATTTAATAACAATATCATGATTACTATATCTACATCAGACGAAATTTAATATACTGATTTAATCCAGCAGACAAATGTACATTTAATAACAATACCATTATTACTATATCTACATCAGATGTAATTTAATATACTAATTTAATCCTACAGATCAATGTACATATAATAACAGTTTCGTTATTACTATATCTACATTAGATATGTAATATACATTTAATAACAATATCATTATTACTATATCTACATCAGATGAAATTTAATATACTGATTTAATCCCACAGACCAATGTACATTGAATAACAATATCATTATTACTATATCTACATTAGATATGTAATATACATTTAATAACAATATCATTATTACTATATGTACATCAGATGAAATTTAATATACGGATTTAATCCCACAGAACAATGTACATTTAATAACAATACCATTATTACTATATCTACATCAGATGCAATTTAATATACTGACTTAATCCCACAGATCAATGTACATATAATAACAGTTTCTTTATTACTATATCTACATTAGATATAATGTAATATACCCGATACCTTCGCACAGATCAATGTACATATAGTAACAGTATTGTTATTACTATATCTACATTAGATATGTAATATACATTTAATAACAATATCATTATTACTATATCTACATCAGATGAAATTTAATATACTGATTTAATCCCACAGACCAATGTACATTGAATAGATATAGTAATGACGAAACTGTTATTATATGTACATTGATCTGTGGGAAGGTATCAGTATATTACATTATATCTAATGTAGATATAGTAATAACGAAACTGTTATTATATGTACATTGATCTGTGGGAAGCGATCAGTATATTACATTATATCTATTGTGGATATAGTAATAACGAAACTGTTATTATATGTACATTGATCTGTGGGAAGGGATAAGTATATTACATTATATCTAATGTAGATATAGTAATAATGATTTTGTTACCAAAATTACATTGATCTGTGGGAAGGGAGCAGTATATTACATTATATCCAATGTAGATATAGTATAAATGATACTGTTATTCAATGTACATTGATCTGTGGGAAGGAATCAGTATATTGCAGTAGATCTAATGTAGATACAGTAGTAACGACACTGTTATTAATTGTTTATTACCTATTTAATGTAGATAGTAATCACAATAATGGTACGATCTGTGCATTGATCTGGGAAGTGATCAGTATGTTACATTATATCTAATGAAGATATAGTAATAATGACATTGTTCTTAAATGCAAATTGGTCTGTGGGATAAATCAGTATACTACATTCCATCTGATGTAGATATAGTAATAATGATATTGTTATTAAATGTATATTACATATCTAACGTAGATATAGTAATAACGATACTGCCATTATATGTACATTGATCGGAGGGAAATGATCATTATATTACATTATATCTAATGTACATAGAGTAATATAACATTACAATCTAATGTAGATATAGTAATAATGATATTGTAATTAAATGTACATTGGTGAGGGATTAAATCAGTATTTACATAATATCTAATGTAGATATAGTAATGACAATTAAATGTATATTACATATCTAATGTAGATATAGTAATAACGAAACTGTTATTGTATGTACATTGATCTGTGGGAATAAATCAGTATATTACATTACATCTGAGGTAGATATAGTAATAATGATATTGTTATTCAATCTACATTGGTCTGTGGGATTAAATCAGTATATTAAATTTCATCTTATGTAGATATAGTAATAATAATATTGTTATTAAATGTACATTGGTCTGTGGGATTAAATCAGTATGTTAAATTTCATCTGATGTAGGTATAGTAACAATGATATTGCTGTTAAATGTATATTACATATCTAATGTAGATATAGTAATAACGATACTGTTATTATATGTACATTGATCTGTGGGATGGGATCAGTATATTACATTATATCCAATGTAGATATAGTATAAATGATACTGGTATTCAATGTACATTGATCTGTGGGAAGGAATCAGTATATTGCAGTAGATCTAATGTAGATATAGTAACAACGATACTGTTATTAAATGTTTATTACATATCTAATGTAGATATAGTAATGACGATAATGTTACAATCTGTGCATTGATCTGTGGGAAATGATCAGTATATTACATTATATCTTACGAAGATATAGTAATATTGATATTGTTATTAAATGTACATTGGTCTGTGGGATTAAATCAGTATATTACATTACATCTGATGTAGATATAGTAATAATGGTATTGTTATTAAATGTACATTGGTCTGTGGGATTAAGTCAGTATATTACATTATATCTAATGAAGATATAGTAATAATGAAATTGTTATTAAATGTATATTGGTCTGTGGGAATAAATCAGTATATTACATTACATCTGATGTAGATATAGTAACAATGATATTGTTATTAAATGTATATTACATATCTAACGTAGATATAGTAATAACGATACTGTTATTATATGTACATTGATCTGTGCGAAGGTATCTGTATATTAAATTTCATCTAATGTAGATATTGTAATAATGATATTGTTATTAAATGTATATTACATATCTAATGTAGATATAGTAATAACGATACTGCCATTATATGTACATTGATCGGTGGGAAGGGATCATTATATTACATTATATCTAATGAAGATATAGTAATAATGATATTGTTATTAAATGTACATTGGTCTGTGGAAATAAATCAGTATGTTAAATTTCATCTGATGTAGATATAGTAATAATGATATTGTTATTAAATATATATTACATATCTAATGTAGATATAGTAATAACGATACTGCCATTATATATACATTGATCGGTGGGAAGGGATAATTATATTACATTATATCTAATGTAGATATAGTAATAATGATATTGTTATTAAATGTACATTGGTCTGTGGGATTAAATCAGTATGTTAAATTTCATCTGATGTAGATATAGTAATAATGATATTGTTGTTAAATGCATATTACATATCTAATGTAGATATAGTAATAACGAAACTATTATTATATGTACATTGATCTGCGGGGAGGGATAAGTATATTACATTATATCTAATGTAGATATAGTAATAATGATTACGTTACCAAAATTACATTGATCTGTGCGAAAGGCATCAGTATATTACATTATATCCAATGTAGATATAGTATAAATGATACTGTTATTCAATGTAGATTAATCTGTGGGAAGGAATCAGTATATTGCAGTAGATCTAATGTAGATACAGTAGTAACGACACTGTTATTAATTGTTTATTACCTATTTAATGTAGATATAGTAATCACAATAATGGTACGATCTGTGCATTGATCTGTGGGAAGTGATCAGTATATTACATTATATCTAATGAAGATATAGTAATAATGACATTGTTCTTAAATGTACATTGGTCTGTGGGAAGGAATCAGTATACTACATTACATCTGATGTAGATATAGTAATAATGATATTGTTATTAAATGTATATTACATATCTAACGTAGATATAGTAATAACGATACTGCCATTATATGTACATTGATCGGTGGGAAGGGATCATTATATTACATTATATCTAATGTACATATAGTAATAATGATATTGTTATTAAATGTATATTACATATCTAATGTAGATATAGTAATAATGATATTGTTATTAAATGTACATTGGTCTGTGGGATTAAATCAGTATATTACATAACATCTGATGTAGATATAGTAATAATGATATTATTATTAAATGTATATTACATATCTAATGTAGATATAGTAATAACGAAACTGTTATTGTATGTACATTGATCTGTGGGAATAAATCAGTATATTACATTACATCTGATGTAGATATAGTAATAATGGTATTGTTATTAAATGTACATTGATCTGTGGGATTCAATCAGTATATTACATTACATCTGATGTAGATATAGTAATAATGATATTGTTATTAAATGTATATTACATATCTAATGTAGATATAGTAATAACGGTACTGTTCTTGTATGTACATTGATCTGTGGGAAGGTATCAGTATATTACATTATATCTATTGTAGATATAGTAATAACGAAACTGTTATTATATGTACATTGATCTGTGGGAAGGGATCAGTATATTACATTATATCTAATGTAGATATAGTAATAATGATATTGTTACCAAAATTACATTGATCTCTGGGAAGGTATCAGTATATTACATTATATTTAATGTAGATACAGTAATAACGAAACTGTTATTATATGTACATTGATCTGTGGGATTAAATCAGTATATTACATTACATCTGATGTAGATACAGTAATAATGGTATTGTTATTAAATGTAGATTGGTCTGTGAGATTAAATCAGTATATTACATTACATCTGATGTAGATATAGTAATAATGATATTGTTATTAAATGTATATTACATATCTAACGTAGATATAGTAATAACGATACTGCCATTATATGTACATTGATCGGTGCGAAGGGATCATTATATTACATTATATCTAATGTAGATATAGTAATAATGATATTGTTATTAAATGTACATTGATCTGTGGGATTCAATCAGTATATTACATTACATCTGATGTAGATATAGTAATAATGGTATTGTTATTAAATGTACATTGGTCTGTGAGATTAAATCAGTATATTACATTACATCTGATGTAGATATAGTAATAATGATATTGTTATTAAATGTATATTACATATCTAATGTAGATGTAGTAATAACGATACTGTCATTATATGTACATTGATCTGTGGTAAGGTATCGGTATATTACATTATATCTAATGTAGATATAGTAATAACGAAACTGTTATTATATGTACATTGTGTGTGGGATTAAATCGGTATATTAAATACATTTGATGTAGATATAGTAATAATGATATTGTTATTAAATGTATATTACATATCTAATGTAGATATAGTAATAACGATACTGCCATTATATGTACATTGATCTGTGGGAAGGAATCAGTATATTGCAGTAGATCTAATGTAGATACAGTAGTGACGACACTGTTATTAAGTGTTTATGACATACCCAATGTAGATATAGTAATGACGATAATGTTACAATCTGTGCATTGATCTGTGGGAAGTGATCAGTATTTTACATTATATCTACTGAAGATATAGTAATAGTGATATTGTTATTAAATGTACATTGGTCTGTGGGAATAAGTCAGTATATTACATTACATCTGATGTAGATATAGTAACAATGATATTGTTACCAAAATTACATTGATCTGTGGGATGGGATCAGTATATTTCATTGTAACCAATGTAGATATAGTATAGATGGTACTGTTATTCAACGTGCATTGATCTGTGGGGAGGAATCAGTATATTGCAGTAGATCTAATGTAGATATAGTAATAACGATACTGCCATTATATGTAATTGATCGGTGGGAAGGGATCATTATATTACATTATATCTAATGTAGATATAGTAATAATGATATTGTTATTAAATGTATATTACATATCTAATGTAGATATAGTAATAACGAAACTGTTATTGTATGTACATTGATCTGTGGGATTAAATCAGTATTTTAAATTACATCTGATGTAGATATAGTAATAATGGTGATGTTATTAAATGTACATTGGACTGTGGGATTAAATCAGTATATTAAACTTCATCTGATGTAGATATAGTAACAACGATATTGTTATTAAATGTATATTACGTATCTAATGTAGATATAGTAATAACGAAACTGTTATTATATGTACATTGATCTGTGGGATGGGATCAGTATATTACATTATATCTAATGTAGATATAGTAATAATGATATTGTAATTAAATGTACATTGGTCTGTGGGATTAAATCAGTATATTTCATTATAACCAATGTAGATATAGTATAAATGGTACTGTTATTCAATGTACATTGATCTGTGGGAAGGAATCAGTATATTGCAGTAGATCTAATGTAGATATAGTAATAACGATACGGTTATTAAGTGTTTATTACATATCTAATGTAGATACAGTAATGACCCGATAATGTTACCTTCTGTGCATTGATCTTTGGAGGACAGTGCTCAGTACATTACATTATATCTAATGAAGATATAGTAATAATGACATTGTTATAATGTACATTGGTCTGTGGGATTAAATCAGTATATTAAATTTCATCTGATGTAGATATAGTAATAATGATATTGTTATTAAATGTATATTACATATCTAATGTAGATATAGTAATAACGATACTGCCATTTATGTACATTGATCTGTGGGAAGGTATCAGTATATTACATTATATCTATTGTAGATATAGTAATAACGAAACTGTTATTATATGTACATTGATCTGTGGGAAGGGATCTGTATATTACATTATATCTAATGTAGATATAGTAATAACGATACTGTTATTATATGTACATTGATCTGTGGGAAGGGATCAGTATATTACATTATATCTATTGTAGATATAGTAATAACGAAACTGATATTATATGTACATTGATCTGTGGGAAGCGATCAGTATATTACATTATATCTAATGAAGATATAGTAATAATGATTTTGTTACCAAAATTACATTGATCTGTGGGAAGGGAGCAGTATATTACATTATATCCAATGTAGATGTAGTATAAATGATACTGTTATTCAATGTACATTGATCTGTGGGAAGGAATCAGTATATTGCAGTAGATCTAATGTAGATACAGTAGTAACGACACTGTTATTAATTGTTTATTACGTATCTAATGTAGATATAGTAATGACAATAATGATACGATCTGTGCATTGATCTGTGGGAAGTGATCAGTATATTACATTACAGCTGATGTAGATATAGAAATAATGATATTGTTATTAAATGTATATTGGTCTGTGGGAAGAAATCAGTATACTACATTACATCTGATGTAGATATAGCAATAATGATATTGTTATTAAATGTATATTACATATCTAACGTAGATATAGTAATAACGATACTGCCATTATATGTACATTGATCGGTGGGAAGGGATCATTATATTACATTATATCTAATGTAGATATAGTAATAATGATATTGTTATTAAATGTATATTACATATCTAATGTAGATATAGTAATAATGATATTGTAATTAAATGTACATTGGTCTGTGGGATTAAATCAGTATATTACATAACATCTGATGTAGATATCGTAATAATGATATTATTATTAAATGTATATTACATATCGAATGTAGATATAGTAATAACGAAACTGTTATTGTATGTACATTGATCTGTGGGAATAAATCAGTATATTACATTACATCTGATGTAGATATAGTAATAATGATATTGTTATTCAATGTACATTGGTCTGTGGGACAAATCAGTATATTAAATTTCATCTGATGTAGATATAGTAATAATTATATTGTTATTAAATGTACATTGTCTGTGGGATTAAATCAGGATGTTAAATTTCATTGATGTAGGTATAGTAATAATGATATTGCTGTTAAATGTATATTACATATCTAATGTAGATATAGTAATAACGAAACTGTTATTATATGTACATTGATCTGTGGGAAGGGATCAGTATATTACATTATATCTAATGTAGATATAGTATAAATGATACTGGTATTCAATGTACATTGATCTGTGGGAAGGGATCAGTATATTGCAGTAGATCTAATGTAGATATAGTAATAATGATACTGTTATTAAATGTTTATTACATATCTAATGTAGATATAGTAATGACGATAATGTTACAATCTGTGCATTGATCTGTGGGGAAATGATCAGTATATTACATTATATCTTACGAAGATATAGTAATATTGATATTGTTATTAAATGTACATTGGTCTGTGGGATTAAATCAGTATATTACATTACATCTGATGTAGATATAGTAATAATGGTATTGTTATTAAATGTACATTGGTCTGTGGGATTAAGTCAGTATATTACATTACATCTGATGTAGATATAGTAATAATGATATTGTTATTAAATGTATATTACATATCTAACGTAGATATAGTAATAACGATACTGCCATTATATGTACATTGATCGGTGCGAAGGGATCATTATATTACATTATATCTAATGAAGATATAGTAATAATGATATTGTTATTAAATGTACATTGGTCTGTGGAAATAAATCAGTATGTTAAATTTCATCTGATGTAGATATAGTAATAATGATATTGTTATTAAATATATATTACATATCTAATGTAGATATAGTAATAACGATACTGCCATTATATATACATTGATCGGTGGGAAGGGATAATTATATTACATTATATCTAAGGTAGATATAGTAATAATGATATTGTTATTAAATGTACATTGGTCTGTGGGATTAAATCAGTATGTTAAATTTCATCTGATGTAGATATAGTAATAATGATATTGTTGTTAAATGTATATTACATATCTAATGTAGATATAGTAATAACGATACTGTTATTATATGTACATTGATCTGTGGGAAGGGATCAGTATATTACATTATATCTATTGTAGATATAGTATAACGAAACTGATATTATATGTACATTGATCTGTGGGAAGCGATCAGTATATTACATTATATCTAATGTAGATATAGTAATAATGATATTGTTACCAAAATTACATTGATCTTTGGGAAGGGAGCAGTATATTACATTATATCCAATGTAGATATAGTATAAATGATACTGTTATTCAATGTACACTGATCTGTGGGAAGGAATCAGTATATTGCAGTAGATCTAATGTAGATACAGTAGTGACGACACTGTTATGAAGTGTTTATTACGTATCTAATGTAGATATAGTAATGACGATAATGGTACAATCAGTGCATTGGTCTGTGGGAAGTGATCAGTATATTACATTATATCTAATGAAGATATAGTAATAATGACATTGTTATAAAATGTAAATTGGTCTGTGGGAATAAATCAGTATACTACATTACATCTGATGTAGATATAGTAATAATGATATTGTTATTAAATGTATATTACATATCTAACGTAGATATAGTAATAACGATACTGCCATTATATGTACATTGATCGGTGGGAAGGGATCATTATATTACATTATATCTAATGTACATATAGTAATAATGATATTGTTATTAAATGTATATTACATATCTAATGTAGATATAGTAATAATGATATTGTAATTAAATGTACATTGGTCTGTGGGATTAAATCAGTATATTACATAACATCTGATGTAGATATAGTAATAATGATATTATTATTAAATGTATATTACATATCTAATGTAGATATAGTAATAACGAAACTGTTATTGTATGTACATTGATCTGTGGGAATAAATCAGTATATTACATTACATCTGATGTAGATATAGTAATAATGACATTGTTATTCAATGTACATTGGTCTGTGGGATTAAATCAGTATATTAAATTTCATCTGATGTAGATATAGTAATAATAATATTGTTATTAAATGTACATTGGTCTGTGGGGTTAAATCAGTATGTTAAATTTCATCTGATGTAGGTATAGTAATAATGATATTGTTGTTAAATGTATATTACATATCTAATGTAGATATAGTAATAACGATACTGTTATTATATGTACATTGATCTGTGGGAATGGAGCAGTATATTACATTATATCCAATGTAGATATAGTATAAATGATACTGGTATTCAATGTACATTGATCTGTGGGAAGGAATCAGTATATTGCAGTAGATCTAATGTAGATATAGTAACAACGATACTGTTATTAAATGTTTATTACATATCTAATGTAGATATAGTAATGACGATAATGTTACAATCTGTGCATTGATCTGTGGGAAATGATCAGTATATTACATTATATCTTACGAAGATATAGTAATATTGATATTGTTATTAAATGTACACTGGTCTGTGGGATTAAATCAGTATATTACATTACATCTGATGTAGATATAGTAATAATGGTATTGTTATTAAATGTACATTGGTCTGTGGGAATAAATCAGTATATTACATTACATCTGATGTAGATATAGTAATAATGAAATTGTTATTACATGTATATTGGTCTGTGGGAATAAATCAGTATATTACATTACATCTGATGTAGATATAGTAACAATGATATTGTTATTAAATGTATATTACATATCTAACGTAGATATAGTAATAACGATACTGTTATCATATGTACATTGATCTGTGTGAAGGTATCAGTATATTAAATTTCATCTAATGTAGATATTGTAATAATGATATTGTTATTAAGTGTATATTACATATCTAATGTAGATATAGTAATAACGGTACTGTTCTTGTATGTACATTGATCTGTGGGAAGGTATCAGTATATTACATTATATCTATTGTAGATATAGTAATAACGAAACTGTTATTATATGTACATTGATCTGTGGGAAGGGATCAGTATATTACATTATATCTAATGTAGATATAGTAATAATGATATTGTTACCAAAATTACATTGATCTGGGGGAAGGTATCAGTATATTACATTATATTTAATGTAGATACAGTAATAACGAAACTGTTATTATATGTACATTGATCTGTGGGATTAAATCAGTATATTAAATTACATCTGATGTAGATATAGTAATAATGGTATTGTTATTAAATGTAGATTGGTCTGTGAGATTAAATCAGTATATTACATTACATCTGATGTAGATATAGTAATAATGATATTGTTATTAAATGTATATTACATATCTAACGTAGATATAGTAATAACGATACTGCCATTATATGTACATTGATCGGTGCGAAGGGGTCATTATATTACATTATATCTAATGTAGATATAGTAATAATGATAT
Source organism: Osmia bicornis bicornis (assembly GCF_907164935.1). Taxonomy (NCBI): domain Eukaryota; kingdom Metazoa; phylum Arthropoda; class Insecta; order Hymenoptera; family Megachilidae; genus Osmia; species Osmia bicornis. The sequence continues at coordinate 10,671 of NW_025791283.1, read as the reverse complement.
TGTTATTAAATGTACATTGATCTGTGGGATTCAATCAGTATATTACATTACATCTGATGTAGATATAGTAATAATGATATTGTTATTAAATGTATATTACATATCTAATGTAGATATAGTAATAACGATACTGCCATTATATGTACATTGATCGGTGGGAAGGGATCATTATATTACATTATATCAAATGTAGATATAGTAATAATGATATTGTTATTAAATGTACATTAGTCTGTGGGATTAAATCAGTATATTAAATTACATCTGATGTAGATATAGTAATAATGGTATTGTTATTAAATGTACATTGGTCTGTGAGATTAAATCAGTATATTACATTACATCTGATGTAGATATAGTAATAATGATATTGTTATTAAATGTATATTACATATCTAATGTAGATGTAGTAATAACGATACTGTGATTATATGTACATTGATCTGTGGTAAGGTATCAGTATATTACATTATATCTAATGTAGATATAGTAATAACGATACTGCCATTATATGTACATTGATCTGTGGGAAGGAATCAGTATATTGCAGTAGATCTAATGTAGATACAGTAGTAACGACACTGTTATTAAGTGTTTATTACGTATCTAATGTAGATATAGTAATGACACTAATGATACAATCTGTGCATTGATCTGTGGGAAGTGATCAGTGTATTACATTATATCTAATGAAGATATAGCAATAATGACATTGTTATTAAATGTACATTGGTCTGTGGGAATAAATCAGTATACTACATTACATCTGATGTAGATATAGTAATAATGATATTGTTATTAAATGTATATTACATATCTAACGTAGATATAGTAATAACGATACTGCCATTATATGTACATCGATCTGTGGGAAGGTATCAGTATATTACATTATATCTAATGTAGATATAGTAATAACGAAACTGTTATTATATGTACATTGTGTGTGGGATTAAATCGGTATATTAAATTTCATCTGATGTAGATATAGTAATAATGATATTGTTATTAAAGGTATATTACATATCTAATGTAGATATAGTAATAACGAAACTGTTATTATATGTAAATTGATCTGTGGGATTAAATCAGTATATTAAATTACATCTGATGTAGATATAGTAATAATGGTATTGTTATTAAATGTACATTGATCTGTGGGAATAAATCAGTATATTACATTACATCTGATGTAGATATAGTAATAACGATACTGCCATTATATGTACATTGATCTGTGGGAAGGAATCAGTATATTGCAGTAGATCTAATGTAGATACAGTAGTGACGACACTGTTATTAAGTGTTTATTTCGTATCTAATGTAGATATAGTAATGACGATAATGTTACAATCTGTGCATTGATCTGTGGGAAGTGATCAGTATTTACATTATATCTAATGAAGATATAGTAATAGTGATATTGTTATTTAATGTACATTGGTCTGTGGGAATAAGTCAGTATAGTAACAATGATATTGTTACCAAAATTACATTGATCTGTGGGATGGGATCAGTATATTTCATTGTAACCAATGTAGATATAGTATAAATGATACTGTTATTCAACGTGCATTGATCTGTGGGGAGGAATCAGTATATTGCAGTAGATCTAATGTAGATATAGTAATAACGAAACTGTTATTATATGTACATGATCTGTGGGATTAAATCAGTATATTAAATTACATCTGATGTAGATATAGTAATAATGATACTGTTATAAAATGTATATTACATATCTAATGTAGATATAGTAATAACGGTACTGTTATTATATGTACATTGATCTGTGGGAAGGTATCAGTATATTACATTATATCTGATGTAGATATAGTAATAACGAAACTGTTATTATATGTACATTGATCTGTGGGATTAAATCAGTATATTAAATTACATCTGATGTAGATATAGTAATAACGATACTGCCATTATATGTACATTGATCGGTGGCAAGGGATCATTATATTACATTATATCTAATGTAGATATAGTAATAATGGTATTGTTATTAAATGTACATTGATCTGTGGGATTCAATCAGTATATTACATTACATCTGATGTAGATATAGTAATAATGATATTGTTATTAAATGTATATTACATATCTAATGTAGATATAGTAATAACGATACTGCCATTATATGTACATTGATCGGTGGGAAGGGATCATTATATTACATTATATCTAATGTAGATACAGTAATAATGATATTGTTACGAAAATTACATTGATCTGTGGGAACGGATCAGTATATTACATTATATCCAATGTAGATATAGTATAAATGATACTGTTATTATATGTACATTGATCTGTGGGAAGGTATCAGTATATTACATTATATCTAATGTAGATATAGTAATGACGATAATGTTACAATCTGTGCATTGATCTGTGGGAAGTGATCAGTATATTACATTATATCTAAAGAATATATAGTAATAATGATATTGTTATTAAATGTACACTGAGTTGCATTGAACTTGTCACAGTGAAGTTGGCTCCAGATTTACTGACACATTCAAGCCGCGTCGGTGAGACGATGGGCGAGATCGACTCACCGACGCGGCGTGAATGTGTCAGTAAATCTGGAGCCAACTTCACTGCGACAAGTTCATTGCAACTCAGTGTACACTGATCTGGGGGTAGGGATCAGTATATTACATTGTATCTAATGTAGATATAGTAATAATGATATTGTTATTAATGTATATTACCTATCAAATGTAGATATAGTAATAACGATACTGCCATTATATGTACATTGATCGGTGGGAAGGGATCAGTATATTACATTATACCTAATGTAGATATAGTAATAATGATATTGTTATTAAATGCATATTACATATCTAATGTAGATATAGTAATAACGAACCTGTTAATATATGTACATTGATCTGTGGGAAGGGATCAGTATATTACATTATATCTAATGTAGATATAGTAATAACGAAACTGTTATTATATGTACATTGATCTGTGGGATTAAATCAGTATATTAAATTACATCTGATGTAGATATAGTAATAACGAAACTGTTATTATATGTACATTGATCTGTGGGATTAAATCAGTATATTAAATTACATCTGATGTAGATATAGTAATAATGGTATTGTTATTTAATCTACATTGGTCTGTGAGATTAAATCAGTATATTACATTACATCTGATGTAGATATAGTAATAATGATATTGTTATTAAATGTATATTACATATCTAATGTAGATGTAGTAATAACGATACTGTTATTATATGTACATTGATCTGTGGGAAGGTATCAGCATATTACATTATATCTAATGTAGATATAGTAATAACGAAACTGTTATTATATGTACATTCATCTGTGGGAAGGTATCAGTATATTACATTATATCTAATGTAGATATAGTAATAACGAAACTGTTAATATATGTACATTGATCTGTGGGACGGGATCAGTATATTACATTATATCTAATGTAGATATAGTAATAACGAAACTGTTATTATATGTACATTGATCTGTGGGATTAAATCAGTATATTAAACTACATCTGATGTAGAGATAGTAATAACGATACTGCCATTATATGTACATTGATCTGTGGGAAGGGATCATTATATTACATTATATCTAATGTAGATATAGTAATAATGGTATTGTTATTATATGTACATTGATCTGTGGGATTAAATCAGTATATTAAATTTCATCTGATGTAGATATAGTAATAATGATATTGTTATTAAATGAATATTACATATCTAATGTAGATATAGTAATAATGATATTGTTATTAAATGCATATTACATATCTAATGTAGATATAGTAATAACGAAACTGTTATTATATGTACATTGATCTGTGGGATTAAATCAGTATATTAAATTACATCTGATGTAGATATAGTAATAAAGAAACTGCCATTATATGTACATTGATCTGTGGGATTAAATCAGTATATTAAATTACATCTGATGTAGATATAGTAATAATGGTATTGTTATTTAATCTACATTGGTCTGTGAGATTAAATCAGTATATTACATTACATCTGATGTAGATATAGTAATAATGATATTGTTATTAAATGTATATTACATATCTAATGTAGATGTAGTAATAACGATACTGTTATTATATGTACATTGATCTGTGGGAAGGTATCAGCATATTACATTATATCTAATGTAGATATAGTAATAACGAAACTGTTATTATATGTACATTCATCTGTGGGAAGGTATCAGTATATTACATTATATCTAATGTAGATATAGTAATAACGAAACTGTTATTATGTGTACATTTATCTGTGGGATGGTATCAGTATATTACATTATATCTAATGTAGATATAGTAATAACGAAACTGTTATTATATGTACATTGATCTGTGGGATTAAATCAGTGTATCAAATTACATCTGATGTAGATATAGTAATAATGGTATTGTTATTCAATGTACATTGGTTTGTGGGATTAAATCAGTATATTAAATTACATTTGATGTAGATATAGTAATAGTGATATTGTTATTAAATGTACATTGGTCTGTGGGATTAAATCAGTATATTAAATTACATCTGATGCAGATATAGTAATAATGATATTGTTAGAAATTGAATATTACATATCTGATGTAGATATAGTAATAACGATACTGTTATTAAATGTACATTGGTCTGTGGGATTAAATCAGTATATTATATTTCATCTGATGTAGATATAGTAATAATGATATTGTTATAAATTGTATATTACATATCTAATGTAGATATAGTCATAACGATACTGTTATTATATGTACATTGATCTGTGGGAAGGTATCAGTATATTACATTATATCTAATGAACATATAGTAATAGTGATATTGTTATTAAATGCACATTGGTCTGTGGGAATAAATCAGTATATTAAATTACATCTGATGAAGATATAGTAATAATGGTATTGTTATTAATTGTACATTGGTCTGTGGGATTAAATCAGTATATTAAATTTTATCTGATATAGATATAGTAATAATGATATTGTTATAAATTGAATATTACATATCTGATGTAGATATAGGAACAACGATACTGTTATTAAATGTACATTGGTCTGTGGGATTAAATCAGTATATTAAATTTCATCTGATGTAGATATAGTAATAATGATATTGTTATTAAATGTATATTACATATCTAATGTAGATATAGTAATGACGATACTGTTATTATATGTACATTGAACTGTGGGAAGGTATCAGTATATTAAGTTACATCTGATGGAGATATAGTAATAATGGTATTGTTATTAAATGTACATTGGTCTGTGGGATTAAATCAGTATATTAAATTTCATCTGATATAGATGTAGTAATAATGATATTGTTATTAAATGTATATTACATATCTAATGTAGATATAGTAATGACGATACTGTTATTATATGTACATTGAACTGTGGGAAGGTATCAGTATATTAAATTACATCTGATGGAGATATAGTAATAACGGTATTGTTATTAAATGTACATTGGTCTGTGGGATTAAATCAGTATATTAAATTTCATCTGATATAGATGTAGTAATAATGATATTGTTAGTAAATGTACATTGTTCTGTGGGATTAAATCAGTATATTACATTACATCTGATGTAGATATAGTAATAATGATATTGTTATTCAATGTACATTGGTTTGTGGGATTAAATCAGTATATTAAATTACATCTGATGTAGATATAGTAGTAATGATATTGTTATTAAATGTACATTGGTCTGTGGGATTAAATCGGTATATTAAATTACATCTGATGTAGATATAGTAACAATGATATTGTTATTAAATGTATGTTACATATCTGATGTAGATATAGTAATAACGATACTGTTATTAAATGTACATTGGTCTGTGGAAATAAATCAGTATATTAAATTTCATCTGATGTAGATATAGTAATAATGATATTGTTATTAAATGTATGTTACATATCTAATGTAGATATAGTAATAACGATACTGTTATTATATGTACATTGATCTGTGGGAAGGTATTAGTACATTACATTATATCTAATGTAGATATAGTAATAATGGTATTGTCATTAAATGTACATTGGTCTGTGGGATTAAATCAGTATATTAAATTACATCTGATGTAGATATCGTAATAATGATATTGTTATAAATTGAATATTACATATCTGATGTAGATATAGTAATAACGATACTGTTATTATATGTACATTGATCTGTGGGAAGGGATCAGTATATTACATTATATCTAATGTTGATATAGTAATAATGATATTGTTACCAAAATTACATTGATCTGTGGGAAGGGATTAGTATATTACATTATATCCAATGCAGATATAGTATAAATGATACTGTTATTCAATGTACATTGATCTGTGGGAAGGAATCAGTATACCGCAGTAGATCTAATGAAGATATAGTAACAACGATATTGTTATTAAATGTATATTACATATCAAATGTAGATATAGTAATAACGATACTGAGATTATATGTAAATTGATCGGTGGGATTAAATCAGTATATTAAATTGCATCTGACGTAGATTGTGTAGTAATAATGATATTGTTATTAAATGTTTATTACATATCTAATGTAGATATAGTAATAACGATACTGCCATTATATGTAAATTGATCGGTGGGAAGCTATCAGTATATTACATTATATCTATTGTAGATATAGTAATAACGATACTGTTATTACATGTACATTGATCTGTGGGAAGGTATCAGTATATTACATATCTAATATAGATATAGTAATAACGATACTGTTATTATATGTACATTGATCTGTGGGAAGGTACCAGTATATTACATTATATCTATTGTAGATATAGTAATAACGAAGCTGTTATTGTATGTACATTGATCTGTGGGAAGGTATCAGTATATTACATTATATCTATTGTAGATATAGTAATAACGAAACTGTTATTGTATGTACATTGATCTGTGGGAAGGGATCAGTATATTACACTGTATCTAATGTAGATATAGTAATAATGATATTGTTACCAAAATTACATTGATCTGTGGGAAGGGATCAGTATATTTCATTATAATCAATGTAGATATAGTATAAATGATACTGTTATTCAATGTACATTGATCTGTGGGAAGGAATCAGTATATTGCAGTAGATCTAATGAGGTATAGTAATAACGATGCTTTATTAAGTGTTTATTAGTATCTAATGTAGATATAGTAATGACGATAGTGATACAATCTGTGCATTGAACTGTGGGAAGTTTTCAGTATATTACAATATATCCAATGGGATATAGGTAAATGATACTGGTATTCATTGCACATTGATCGGTGGGAAGGAATCAGTATTAGCAGTAGATCTAATGTAGATATAGTAATAACGTTACTGTTATTAAGTGTTTATTACATACTAATGTAGATATAGTAATGACGATAATGTTACAATCTTGCATCGATCTGTGGGAAGGGATCAGTATATTACATTATATCTAAAGAAAGATATAGTAATAATGATATTGCTATTAAATGTAGATTGGTCTGTGGGGTTAAATCAGTATATTACATTACATCTGATGTAGGATATAGTAATAATGGTATTGTTGTTAAATGCATATTACATATATAATGTAGATATAGAAATAACGATACTGTTATTATATGTACATTGAACTGTGGGAACGTATCAGTATATTACATTATATCTAATGTAGATATAGTAATAACGAAACTGTTATTATATGTACATTGATCTGTGGGATTAAATCAGTATATTAAATTACATCTGATGTAGATGTAGTAATAATGGTATTGTTATTAAAAGTACATTGGTCTGTGGGATTAAATCAGTATATTAAATTTCATCTGATGTAGATATAGTAATAATGATATTGTTATTAAATGTATATTACATATCTAATATAGATATAGTAATGACGATAATGTTACAATCTGTGCATTGATCTGTGGGAAGTGATCAGTATATTACATTATATCTAAAGAAGATATAGTAATAACGATACTGTTATTATATGTACATTGATCTGTGGGAAGGTATCAGTATATTACATTATATCTAATGTAGATATAGTAATAACGAAACTGTTATTATATGTACATTGATCTGTGGGATTAAATCAGTATATAAATTACATCTGATGTAGATATAGTAATAATGATATTGTTATTAAATGTATATTTCATATCTAATGTAGATATAGTAATAACGATACTGCCATTATATGTAAATTGATCGGTGGGAAGCTATCAGTATATTACATTATATCTAATGTAGATATAGTAATTACGAAACAGTTATTATATGTACATTGATCTGTGGGATTAAATCAGTATATTAAATTACATCTGATGTAGATATAGTAATAATGGTATTGTTATTAAAAGTACATTGGTCTGTGAGAATGAATCAGTATATTACATTACATCTAATGTAGATATAGTAATAATGATATTGATATTAAATGCATATTACGTATCTAATATAGATATAGTAATGACGATAATGTTACAATCTGTGCATCGATCTGTGGGAAGTGATCAGTATATTACATTATATCTAATGTAGATATAGTAATAACGAAACTGTTATTATATGTACACTGATCTGTGGGATTAAATCAGTATATTAAATTACATCTGATGTAGATATAGTAATAATGGAATTGTTATTAAATGTATATTACATATCTAACGTAGATATAGTAATGACGATACTGCCATTATATGTACATCGACCTGTGGGAAGGTATCAGTATATTACATTATATCTAATGTATATATAGTAATCACGAAACTGTTATTATATGTACATTGATCTGTGGGATTAAATCAGTATATTAAATTACATCTGATGTAGATATAGTAATAATGGTATTGTTATTAAATGTACATTGGTCGGTGGGATTAAATCAGTATATTAAATTTCATCTGATGTAGATATAGTAATAATGATACTGTTATAAAATGTATATTACATATCTAATGTAGATATAGTAATAACGGTACTGTTATTATATGTACATTGATCTGTGGGAAGGAATCAGTATATTACATTATATCTGATGTAGATATAGTAATATCGAAACTGTTATTATATGTACATTGATCTGTGGGATTAAATCAGTATACTAAATTACATCTGATGTAGATATAGTAATAATGGTATTGTTATTAAAAGTACATTGGTCTGTGGGATTAAATCTGTATATTAAATTTCGTCTGATGTAGATATAGTAATAATGATATTGTTATTAAATGTATATTATATATCTAATGTAGATATAGTAATAGTGATACTGTTATTATATGTACATTGATCTGTGGGAAGGTATCAGTATATTGCAGTAGATCTAATGTAGATACAGTAATAACGATACTGTTATTAAGTGTTTATTACGTATCTAATGTAGATATAGTAATGACGATAATGATACAATCTGTGCATTGATCTGTGGGAAGTGATCAGTATATTACATTATATCTACTGAAGATATAGTAATAATGATATTGTTATACAATGTACATTGGTCTGTGAGATTAAATCAGTATATTAAATTACATCTGATGTAGATATATTAATAATGGTATTGTTATTAAATGTACATTGGTCTGTGGGATTAAATCAGTATATTAAATTACATCTGATGTAGATATAGTAATAATGATATTGTTATTAAATGTATATTACATATCTAGAGTAGATATAGTAATAACGATACTGCCATTATATGTACATTGATCTGTGGGATTGTATCAGTATATTACATTATGTCTAATGTAGATATAGTAATAATGGTATTGTTATTAAATGTACATTGGTCTGTGGGATTAAATCAGTATATTAAATTTCATCTGATGTAGATATAGTAATAATGATATTGTTATAAAATGTATATTACATATCTAATGTAGATATAGTAATAACGATACTGCCATTATATGTACATTGATCTGTGGGAAGGTGTCAGTATATTACGTTATGTCTAATGTAGATATAGTAATAATGGTATTGTTATTAAATGTACATTGGTCTGTGGGATTAAATCAGTATATTAAATTTCATCTGATGTAGATATAGTAATAATGATACTGTTATAAAATGTATATTACATATCTAATGTAGATATAGTAATAACGATACTGCCATTATATGTACATTGATCTGTGGGATTGTATCAGTATATTACATTATGTCTAATGTAGATATAGTAATAATGGTATTGTTATTAAATGTACATTGGTCTGTGGGATTAAATCAGTACATTAAATTTCATCTGATGTAGATATAGTAATAATGATACTGTTATAAAATGTATATTACATATCTAATGTAGATATAGTAATAACGGTACTGTTATTATATGTACATTGAACTGTGGGAAGGTATCAGTATATTACATTATATCTAATGTAGATATAGTAATCACGAAACTGTTATTATATGTACATTGATCTGTGGGATTAAATCAGTATATTAAATTACATCTGATGTAGATATAGTAATAATGGTATTGTTATTAAATGTACATTGGTCTGTGGGATTAAATCAGTATATTAAATTTCGTCTGATGTAGATATAGTAATAATGATATTGTTATTAAATGTATATTATATATCTAATGTAGATATAGTAA
>NW_025791282.1:0-40220 GCF_907164935.1 Osmia bicornis bicornis | reverse complement strand
ATAGATATAGTAATAACGAAACTGTTATTATATGTACATTGATCTGTGGGAAGGGATCAGTATATTACATTATATCTAATGTAGATATAGTAATAATCATATTGTCACCAAAATTACATTGATCTGTGGGAAGGGATCATTATATTACATTATATCCAATGTAGATATGGTATAAATGATACTGGTATTCAATGTACATTGATCTGTCGGAAGGAATCAGTATATTGCAGTAGATCTAATGTAGATACAGTAATAACGATACTGTTATTAAGTGTTTATTACGTAATCTAATGTAGATATAGTAATGACGATAAGGATTACAATCTGTGCATTGATCTGTGGGAAATGATCAGTATATTACATTATATCTAATGAACATATAGTAATAGTGATGTTGTTATTAAATGTACATTGGTCTGTGGGAATAAATCAGTATATTACATTACATCTGATGTAGATATAGTAATAATGATATTGTTATTCAATGTATATTGGTCTGTGGGATTAAATCAGTATATTAAATTTCATCTGAGGTAGATATAGTAATAACGATATTGTTATTAAATGTATATTACATATCTAATGTAGATATATGTTGGGGATAGGATTTGAATAAACTCCAACTGTCTAATAATGGTGTATATATATATATATATTTACTTATATTTAGGTGTATGTTTAATTAGTATTTGATTCGCCGAACACGTGGTCGCTCTTATCGCTAGATCTAGTAGTAATGGACGGCGGAAACGATTTTGCGTAGGTAATCAAGGATGAACAGGTGGCGATCTCTCGATCGTCACGTGACTGCGTACGCATAACACCATTTCCGCGGCATATACGAACTCGGCATCGCGCAAATTCTTAACAATCTCCTACTTTTGCGCGGTCTATGCCTATATTTCTTGTTCAAACGGTCCGTGAGATAAAGATTTCAGCCCTTTTGTTAGAATATCCGCTGGGTTTTCCTCTGTTGCGACATAATCGATCTTTATCAACCCTTCTTCGACCTTTTCCCTTACGATATGGTAGGCAATGTCTATGTGTTTGGTTTTGGCTTTCTCCACCCTGTTCTTAGAATAGTCTATGGCGGCTCGATTGTCGGAGTAGATTTCAATACCTCCTGGAATTATAAATTCTGATAATTGTAATTCGTCTAGTAGCATGCTTACCCAATCGCCTCCTTAACACCTCGAGACAACGATATGTATTCGGCTTCCATTGTAGAAGTTGCTATGCATCTCTGTTTGGAAGAGTACCATTGCACGGTATTATTTCCTATCTTCATAGCCATCCCTGAGTAGAGAGTGTCTGTCGTCGACATTCACCTGCCCAGTCTGCGTCGCAGTATATTCTTATAGAGGGTTCTCATTTGCTACGTAGGCCAATCTGTAACCCTTTGTTTTGCGTAAGTACCGTAACACATGTTTCGCTTGGTGCCAGTGTATTTCTCCTGGGTCGCTGTTGAACTGTGATAATTTCGTTATGGCGTATATCAGATCGGGTCTTGTATGCAGTGCTAAGTACATTAATGACCCGATTAGGTTTCTGTATGGCACCCTTGACATTCTTTTTCTCGCCTCCTCTGATTTGGGACTGTCTCGTTTTGAAACTTTTGTCCCCGGGTCCAGTGGAGTTGCCGCGCCACGACACTCTGTCATATTGTACTCCTTTAGGATGTTCTCTACATACGCTCTTTGTGACAAGTATATGGCTCCGTTCTCGTGACGATCCACTTTCACCCCTAGGGCATAGTTTATTTCGCCTAGGTCCTTTGCTTCGTAGGTGTGGCAGATACGCCTCGGCTAAAGCCGTAATTGAGACTTGATCTCTGGAAAAAACAAAAATATCATCGACATATATTATTACGAACCGTCCAACAACCATTTACGTATACACAGCTCGAGGATTTTAGTCGTCTAAACTCTTGCTTTGTTAGGAAATCGTCTAACTCCTTGTTCCAATTCCTGCCAGACTCTTTCAGCCCGTAAATCGGCTTGAGTAGTTTGGCCACTTGTCCTCTTTACATTCGTACAGTGGCGGCAACTTCATGTATATCTCCTCTTCCAGTTGTCCGTAGAGATAGGCACATTTTATGTCTAAATGTCTTGTATACCACTGGAAATCTACTGTTATTGCTAGCATCAGTCTGATTACTGAGAAGCTGGCTACTGGAGAGAACGTTTGATCGTAGTCCATCCCTTTCTTTTGAGAGAATCCTTGCGCTACTAATCTTGCCTATATCTGGACACTTCCCCGCTCGCGTCCTTTTTTAGTTTAAATACCCACTTACATCCGATACATTTTCGTCCTTCGGGTAATTCGTGACTTCCCACGTGTTTCTGTCTGATAGGCTGTCTAATTCTTCTTTGATCGCATTTTCCCACTGCGTCGCTTGTGGTGATGCTAATGCCTCTTCAACACTTTGCGGTTCTATAATTTCTAAGAAATTTGCTTCTACATCGCTTCCCATTGTTGAACTGCCGTCTTCCTCATAGTCTAGGACTTGACCTTTTGGCTTTCCCTTACACCCATACGGGTTTCGCACAACCCTCTTCGGTCTACCGGAAGATCTTGGGGCCGATTGGGGTTTTGTGCCCCTACTATCTCGGAATCCGATTGATTCCTTGATCCATATCTTGTACGCCCCTTTTGACTAAGGACCTCTTCATTACGTGGCGCAGTTGTTTCAGGTTCATCTAAGGTATCGGCTTCTGATTCGTTATCATCCGACCACCCAGCATATCTACAAGTTTCATTGCTCTTTCCACGGATCCACTCATACCCTATTTTATCCTCTGCAAATTTAACGTGTTTTGTGATCATTATATCGTTCGTTTTGGGACACCACAACCGGTACCCTTTCGTTTGGGTTGCGTAGCCAACAAATACGCATTCCATTGCTCGGTCGTCTAACTTCTTTCTCCGCTGTTCTGGTAAACGAGCGTAGGCTAAACATCCATATGCCTTTAGGTGTCGAACGCTCGGTGTGCATTCAGTCCATATAGCTATTGGTACTTCATCGTTGATAGCGGCGTGGCAAACACGATTCTTTATGTAGGCTGCAGTCGTCACAGCTTCTGCCCAGAACCTTTGCGGCAAATGAGCTGATTTGAGCATTGCTCTTGTTAAATCTAGAAGCGTTCGATTGATTCTTTCCGCTACTCCATTCATTTGCGGTGTATCTACATTTGACCTTTCGTGTTTGATCCCTAAAGTCTTGAAGTATGTGTCTAATTCCTTATTGCAGAATTCTAGACCATTGTCTGTACGGAATCTTTTTATTTTCTTACCCTTCTCGCGCTCAACTCTGGCGATGTAGTCTTTGATGCAGTTCTTTGCCTCGTCCTTCGATTAATGCACACAACTTTGGTGTATCTAGAGAAATCATCTGTGAATGTTATGAAATATCTGTTACCGCCGATCGAATCATTCGGTATAGGGCCGCATACGTCGGAGTGAACTAACTCGCATATTCCTTTTGTTTGTTTAAAGTTTAGTTTCTTACTGGCAACTCTCGTTGCCTTGCTTACACTGCATGCGTCGCATGTGTATTTGTTCGTTTTAGTATTGTCTAGCCCGGTTACGCGGTTCGTTTCCATTAATTTCTTAATTATGTCGTTACTCACGTGACAGAAGCGTTGATGCCATATTTGGTCCGTTTCTATGCTTGCTGCGTGCGATTCCATTGGTAAGTTTGCGTTTGTACTTACTTCCGCCCTGACTATATACAGGTCGTTCCTCCTGTATGCTACGCCAACAATATCTTTGGTTCTGGTATTTCGTATTTTTATGACGCCATCTTTTATCAGCAGCTCCTTTCCCTTTTGTTCGATTTGAGACACCGACATGAGGTTTCTTCGTACGTTAGGTACATAGTACACATTGTACAATATAACGGTCTTCCGTCTGTTGCCTACAATCATATTTACAATTATATCTCCTATACCTTGCGCTCTTAGGGTCGTACTCCCCCCCTTTTCAGGATCAGCTGCCGTGTTAACCACTTCGGTATCGATGGATCTGAACTTTACAAACCAATCGCGTCTTTTACATACGTGGTGCGTACACCCGCTGTCTAAGAGCCATGAGTCGTCTAAATCTACATTGTTCAAACTTACCAGGAATGCATCGTAATTTCTTTTGTGTCTTATTTCGGGTCCTCTTTTACCTCTGTTTACTCTCATACGGCAATCCCTTGCCATGTGCCCGATTTTGTTGCAATTATAACACGTCCTTGGTTGCCTGGCGTCGCCACTCGGTGTCTTAGGCCCTTTCCTCTCAGTTCTCTTACTTACATGCAGAGCTTCCTTGGGGTGTTCCATCGTTTTTTCCGACCTGGACATCCTCCTCTCATATTCTTCTAGTAGGACCCGTTTAACCTCTGCCGAAGTGAATTTTTCATCTGGAAGACTAGCTAAAGCCATATTTAGATTTTCGTAGCTATCTGGGAGTCCCGCTAGCATCGTGTATGCAAGGTCCTCATCTTTGACCTCTGATCCAGCCTCCCTTAGGTTTCTCGCATTTATTTTAACCCTAGATACATAAGCGGACATACCTTCATCGTCTTTCATCTTTAAATGATAAAATTCCTTTTTTAGTTGCATGATACGGACTCTAGACTTAGGCTGATGAATTTGTTTTAACGTTTCCCATGCCTCAAACGCGTTGGCGCAATCCTCTATATGAACTTGTTGGTCTGCTTCGATATGCAGGCCGATAGCCGCGAACGCTTTATTTTCATTAGTTTGATGGTTTCTTACCTCCGTTTCTGTAGCATTTTCGGGGGGTACTTTTTTCGTCAGCACGTGGTCGAGCAGGCCTTTTCCTCTGAGATACCAGCACATTTCTGTTTTCCAGTTCTGGTAATTTGAATCTGTCAGCTTGGTAATTTGAAATTCACCCTTTAATTCGCTCATTTTTGCGCACTTGTAGCACTCTTAGTCTAATAGGAAGTTCACGTTTTACTATGTGCGAGGCGCACACTCGCTTTCAATGATCACTTTATTTCAATTTTTCACTTTATTTCGTAATCTGGGCCCATAACCAGTGTTGGGGATAGGATTTGAATAACACCAACTGTCTAATCATGGTGTATATATATATATATATATTTACTTATATTTAGGTATATGTTTAATTAGTATTTGATTCGCCGAACACGTGGTCGCTCTTATCGCTAGATCTAGTAGTAATGGACGGCGGAAACGATTTTGCGTAGGTAAACAAGGATGAACAGGTGGCGATCTCTCGATCGTCACGTGACTGCGTACGCATAACACCATTTCCGCGGCATATACGAACTCGGCATCGCGCAAATACTTAACAATATAGTAATAACGAAACTGTTATTATATGTACATTGATCTGTGGGATGGGATCAGTATACTACATTACATTTAATGTAGATATAGTAATAATGATATTGTTATTAAATGTATATTACATACCTAACGTAGATATAGTAATGACGATACTGCCATTATATGTACATTGATCGGTGGGAAGGGATCATTATATTACATTATATCTAATGTAGATATAGTAATAATGATATTGCTATTAAATGTACATTGGTCTGTGGGATTAAATCAGTATGTTAAATTTCATCTGATGTAGATATAGTAATAATGATATTGTTATTAAATGTATATTACATATCTAATGTAGATATAGTAATAACGATACTGTTATTATATGTACATCGATCTGTGGGAAGGTATCAGTATATTACATTATATCTAATGTAGATATAGTAATAATGATGTTGTTACCAAAATTACATTGATCTGTGTGAAGGCATCAGTATATTACATTATATCCAATGTAGATATAGTATAAATGATACTGTTATTCAATGTACATTGATCTGTGTGAAGGAATCAGTATATTGCAGGAGATCTAATGCAGATATAGTAACAACGAAACTGTTATTATATGTACATTGATCTGTGGAAAGGTATCAGTATATTACATTGTATCCAATGTAGATATAGTAATAATGATATTGTTATTAAATATTCATTGGTCTGTGGGAATAAATCAGTATATTACATTACATCTGATGTAGATATATTAATAATGATATTGTTATTAAATGTATATTACATATCAAATCGAGATATAGTAATAACGATACTGCCATTATATGTACATTGATCGGTGGGAAGGGACCATTATATTACATTATATCTATTGTAGATATAGTAATAACGAAACTGCTATTATATGTACATTGATCTGTGGGAAGTTATCAATATATTACATTATATCTATTGTAGATATATTAATAACGAAACTGCTATTATATGTACATTGATCTGTGTGTAGGGATCAGTATATTACATTATATCTAATGTAGATATAGTAATAATGATGTTGTTACCAAAATTACATTGATCTGTGGGAAGGCATCAGTATATTACTGTTGGCGAAATTCCCCAATTCTACGCCGAACGGCGAAGTTGGCAACGAAAATACTTCGTTGGTGCGTCGTTACCGATAGCGGCAGCACCTCTCGGGCCCACTTTGTCCACGCGGTCCCCTCTCCACTCTGAACCGGCACGATCGACGCCATGATCGATTCTTGTTCTTCTTGTACGATCGCTTGGTGTGAGAACACGTGCTTCTCTGTCCACGCTAATTCGGTACAAGTCTATAGTTTTTCGACCACGCGACGCCGATCATTTCAGCCCGCGCTTTATTTTACCTTGTATTCAGTCCACGCAGTTCACGCTAATTATCAGTGATTAGTTAGTTTGCTATTAACGTTGAGCCCACGCAATTTCGTAGTTTATAAGTGTAAATAGTGTACAGACTCAGACCACGCATCACTTTTGTAAATATCATTTCTTATTTCTGTGTTAAATATAACTACTTGTGATCGTTACGCAGACGTGTTATTTTCTGACCTCGCTGACCACGCAATTCGCAGACATTTTGGTCCTTCGAGCCGGATAAACACGACCCGGCTCGCGTAACGGTCGTTGTGACGCGTAACGCTTGTGTTTCGCCGCCATTAAGCGTAGTGACCGCGCTTCACGTGAAATATTGACTCACCTTGTGCGCTCGGAACACGATTAAATAGTGACTGTGCCTCTTCAGGTGATTAGGGTGGTTTTCGCGCATTTTTAACGGTACTCAGTGACATTTGTGAAAATGCCGAAATCGCGAGATCCGTCTCCGGCCTCGAAACCGGAAGACACGCCTGCGGCCATGACGGCAACCGAACCCGATCCAGACCACGCAGCGGAAGCGACCACGCAGCCATTGCAGGCCGCTCGTCCACGCACGCCGACCACGCTTCAACTCCCTGAAGAGACCACGCAGGCCACTCGAACACGCTCGCCCACGCGCCTGACCTCTGATCTCCAGGTGCGTTCTCGTGTCCAGGAGGAACGTCTAGATACACTCCTGGCCATGGTGGAGGACCTGCAGGTGACCCTCAACAAGGCCCCTGAAGAAGTCGCGCCCGAAGTGCCGGAGCTCATACGCACCACGATCTTGGAAATTTACGTTGATTTCCAGCGCGAACACGCTGCCCTCTCGAAGGTCTGGCCATCCACGCAACTCGACCACGCTTACTTCAAGGAGAAGGTCTCCTCCAATGAAGCTCGTGTCGTGCTGTCAGCGCGCAAGCTGTTGGCGCAACTCGAACAAAAAATAAAGCAGAGCGCGCAGCCCACGCAGACTACGACGGCCTCGACGACTGACGCGCCCACGCAGTCCTCGGCAAGCCGATCACGCCTCCCCGAGATCGCGCTCCCGAAATTCGAGGGAGACTACAGCAAATGGGCAGAATTCAAGGCCCATTTCGCTTCTGTTATCAGCGAACGCGCTGACCTCGCCGCACACGATAAGTTTTTATACTTAAAGGGAGCTGTTACTGGCCACGCGGCTAACTTGATTAGCCACCTTCCTACCACCGATGGCGCCCTGGAGCAGGCGTGGCAACTGCTCGACGGCCGCTATGACAACAAGCGGCTAAACGTGCAGTCGCACATGGACCGGCTTGCCAACCTCAAGCCGATGAAAATGCGCAAGGCGGCCTCGCTCCTGAAAATGGTGAACATCATCCAGGAGACGCAGCAGGCGCTACGGTCGTTCGGGTTGGAGGATGCCCACAATTGTTTCTTGCTCACCATGCTCGTGAGACTGCTCGACGCGGACACGCGCGAGCATTGGGAGTCATCGCTGGCCACGACGAAGGACTATCCGACGCTCGAACAGCTGACCACGTTTCTGCTCGCACGCGCACGCACGCTAGAACAGTTGGAGCAGCTGAGCACTGCTCGGGCCGTACAGCCCACTCCGACCACGACATCCAGAACCACGCAGCCTTCGCAGCAACGCTCCACTCCAGCACGAGCCGCAGTCCACGCAGGAACCGCTCGACCAGCTACTTCAGCCCACGCAGCACCCGCAGCCAACGCCAAGTCCACGCAGTCCGCACTCTACCCGCGCGCTTTCTGCCAGAAGGATCACTTCCTGTCAGCGTGCCCACCGTTCCGAGCACTGACCCCGCACGATCGCGCCAACGTGGTCAAGGCCCACGCACTTTGCGTGAACTGCCTGGGCCACCATAACCTGCGCAGCTGCCGAACACGGCAACGGTGCAAGATCTGCGACGAGATCCACCACACCATGCTGCATGGAGCCGACATCAGCAAGGTGCTGGTACCTGGCCTTCCACCAACAGCATCATCACAGACCACGCCCACGCCGGCTCCAACGGCCACCACGCAGACCACGCCAACCACTTCAACGACCACGCATTGAAGTGACGGTGCAGTCGTCAACGCACCCGCAGCCATCGCAGCCCACGCACACAGAAATCGTTCAGCCCACGCAACCAGTACACGCAGACCACGGACCACGCTTTTAGCAACGGCACTCGCAAGAGTGCACACTGACCTCGCAGTGCAGCAAGTAAGAATACTCATTGATTCAGGCTCTGAAGTCTCGTTGATTTCAGAGTCATTAGTCACGCAGCTCAGATTCAGAAGACAACGCTCCACGTTGGATGTCCACGGAGTTGGTGGAGCAAGGACCTCGCAGACGAATGGAGTGGTCAATATTACCCTCCATTCAAATTACAGACCACTCTCAGTCACCATTCAAGCACACGTGCTGACGAAGGTGACCACTTGCTTACCATCCGAACCACCAGCTCGTCCAACGCTGCCATCGCATCTGGAGAAATTGAATCTAGCAGATCCGCAATTTCTCGTCTCCAGACCGGTGGACATTATTCTCGGAGCCGACGCATACGGGCAAGTCATCAAGCCAAACATCATCCGGAACGCTTCAACACCGTTGATCGCTCAACTTTCGATCTTCGGTTGGCTCGTAATCGGGCCCCTCGAGGGCATTCAGACCATTCGCAGGACCTCTCATCAGGTGACGGTCAGTAACACCGATTGCCAGTTGGGTGAGTTACTCAGCCGCTTCTGGACGCAGGAAGAGCCACCACAGGACACGACACCCTTGCTCACACAAGAAGAGCAAGAGTGCGAAGATCATTTCCAGACCACGCATTCTCGAGACTCCTCTGGAAGATACATCGTGCGATTGCCGCTCAAGCTTCATCCACGAGCACTTGGCAATTCTTACCAGACGGCGCACCATTGTCTTCAGAGGACACTCCGAAGATTCAGCAAGGACGCTCAGTACAAACAGCTGTACACCAAGTTCATGCTCGAATATGAGCAGCTTGGCCACATGGTAAGACTGAACAATGACTCAATAATCAGTCCGTTTCAGTACTTTCTTCCGCACCATGGCGTTCTCAAGTTGGGCAGCACGACCACCGCTTTGCGAGTGGTGTTCAATGGCTCCAGCCCAACTTCTTCAGGACACGCATTAAATGATCTTCTCCACACCGGTCCGAACCTTATGCTGAACATCGCAGATCTGCTCATCTGGATACGCAGATTCAAACATCTGTTTGCAACCGACATCACGAAGATGTATCGCCAAATCAAGGTGCATCCGGAGGACTGGAGCTTGCAGCAGATACTCTGGCTTGATGAAACTCAACAGACGCACCCCTCCAAATGGAAGGATTACGTACGCAACAGGGTAATCCAAATCCAGGAGATCACGCAGAACTTTCACTGGAGGCATGTACCAGGATCATCGAATCCGGCTGACTGCGCGTCAAGAGGCATGACGACAGATCAGCTACAGCAGCACTCGCTTTGGTGGACGGGACCACCGTGGCTCACGCAAACGCAGAACGCGTGGCCCAAGCAGACCAGTGTCGATGCAGACGAGTTGGGCGCCCCAGAAGCTCGTGCTGTCGTCGCACTCCACACGGCAAACGCAGTAAAAGAATATTCATGGGAGTTAATCTATAAATATTCTTCCTTTAACAGATTACGCAGAATCACCGCTCTCTGCCTCAAATTCGTGGACAAGCTGTTCAAACGACAAGATGCTTCGCCCACGCTTCTCATCACCGCAGCTGATATGGAAAGGGCCAGAATTTACTGGATTCAGGCCACGCAGTCTACGTTCTTCAAAGACGAACTCGCTGCACTCGCAAAGGGAACAACGCTTCCGTCTACGCATCCTTTCACGAGGCTCACGGCTTACCTCGACCATCAGGGAATCGCCAGGGTAGGCGGGCGCCTCCAACATTCAGAACTTTCGCACGAGGGTAAACACCCGGTAATTTTGCCTCGTGATTCGAGACTGTCAACGCTTCTCATCGACCACGCTCATCATCAGACCATGCACGGAGGTACGCAATCCACTCTTGCCTTTCTCAGACAACGCTACTGGATCATCGGTGGACGAGCTCCAGTAAAAACGCATATCCTGCGGTGTGTGAAGTGTGCTCGGCAGAGGGGGATCCGTGCCCATCAACTGATGGGCCAACTACCTCTTTGTCGAGTCACTCCATCACGCCCGTTCACCCACACAGGGGTGGACTACGCAGGACCGCTCACGCTGAAAACTTGGAAGGGAAGAGGAGCCAAGACGCAGAAAGGGTGGATTTGCGTATTTGTGTGCTTCGCAACATCCGCCGTGCACTTGGAAGTTGTTTCTGACTACTCGACAGACGCCTTCATCGCAGCATATCGCAGATTTACCTCAAGACGAGGCATCGCAGCCGCTCTCTATTCAGACTGCGGCACCAACTTCCAAGGAGCAGACACGCAATTAAAGAAGCAGTTCACGCAGAGCACGCAGGAAAATCAGGACATCGCAGCACTGCTCGCTGAGGACGGAACTCAGTGGCATTTCAACCCTCCTGCCGCCCCTCACATGGGTGGAAAGTGGGAAGCGGTTGTGAAATCTCTCAAGTTTCACCTCAAGAGGACGATTGGGGACGCTCTACTGACGTACGAGGAATCAGTAACATTGCTCACGCAGATAGAAGCGATCCTCAACTCGCGGCCACTGGAACCACTCAGCGACGATCCAGACGACATCGCAGCCCTCTCACCAGGACATTTCCTGATTGGAACGCAGATCAACGCAGTGCCAGAGCCCACGCTTTTAGAAGTTGCAGTCAATCGCTTGTCAAGATGGCAATTTCTACAACAGCGCCTCCAACAATTTTGGAGACTCTGGTCCACGCAGTACCTTCAACGACTCCAGGCAATCTCGAAGTGGCACCATCCATCAAATGAGATCAAGGTAGGCACTCTTGTTCTTATCACTGATGAACGCTTGCCCCCAGGGAAATGGCCCATGGCACGGGTTCTCAAACTCCTACCAGGCAAGGACGGATTGACCAGAGTCGTCGAACTCAAGACGGCCGCCACGACGCTCACGAGGCCCATCGCCAAGCTGGCCATTCTTCATCAGCCCTCGCAGAATAGCTCGGACACGGGAAATGTTGGCGAAATTCCCCACGTCTACGCCGAACGGCGAAGTTGGCAACGAAAATACTTCGTTGGTGCGTCGTTACCGATAGCGGCAGCACCTCTCGGGCCCACTTTGTCCACGCGGTCCCCTCTCCACGCGGAACCGGCACGATCGACGCCATGATCGATTCTTGTTCTTCTTGTACGATCGCTTGGTGTGAGAACACGTGCTTTTCTGTCCACGCTAATTCGGTACAAGTCTATAGTTTTTCGATCACGCGACGCCGATCATTTCAGCCCGCGCTTTATTTTACCTTGTATTCAGTCCACGCAGTTCACGCTAATTATCAGTGATTAGTTAGTTTACTATTAACGTTGAGCCCACGCAATTTCGTAGTTTATAAGTGTAAATAGTGTACAGACTTAGACCACGCATCACTTTTGTAAATATCATTTCTTATTTCTGTGTTAAATATAACTACTTGTGATCGTTACGCAGGCGTGTTATTTTCTGACCTCGCTGACCACGCAATTCGCAGACAATTACATTATATCCAATGTAGATGTAGTATAAATGATACTGTTACTCAATGTACATTGATCTGTGGGAAGGAATCAGTATATTGCAGCAGATCTGATGCAGATATAGTAATAAGGATATTGCCATTATATGTACATTGATCTGTGGGAAGGGATCATTATATTACATTGTATCTAATGTAGATATAGTAATAATGATATTGTTATTAAATGTATATTACATATCAAATAAAGATATAGTAATAACGAAACTGTTATTATATGTACATTGATCTGTGGGAAGGTATCAGTATATTACATTGTATCCAATGTAGATATAGTAATAATGATATTGTTATTAAATGTACATTAGTCTGTGGGATTAAATCAGTATATTAAATTTCATCTGATGTAGATATAGTAGTAATGATATTGTTATTAAATGTATATTACATATCTATTGTAGATATAGTAACAACGAAACTGTTATTATATGTACATTGATCTGTGGGAAGGTATCAGTATATCAGATTGTATCCAATAGATATAGTAATAATGATATTGTTATTAAGTGTACATTGGTCTGTGGGAATAAATCAGTATATTAAATTTCATCTGATGTAGATATAGTAATAATGATATTGTTATTAAATGTATATTACATATCTAATGTAGATATAGTAATAACGATACTGTTATTCTATGTATATTGATCTGTGGGAAGGTATCAGTATATTACATTATATCTATTGTAGATATAGTAATAACGAAACTGCTATTATATGTACATTGATCTGTGGGAAGTTATCAATATATTACATTATATCTATTGTAGATATAGTAATAACGAAACTGCTATTATATGTACATTGATCTGTGGGTAGGGATCAGTATATTACATTATATCTAATGTAGATATAGTAATAATGATGTTGTTACCAAAATTACATTGATCTGTGGGAAGGCATCAGTATATTACATTATATCCAATGTAGATGTAGTATAAATGATACTGTTACTCAATGTACATTGATCTGTGGGAAGGAATCAGTATATTGCTGCAGATCTAATGCAGATATAGTAATAAGGATATTGCCATTATATGTACATTGATCTGTGGGAAGGGATCAGTATATTACATTGTATCTAATGTAGATATAGTAATAATGATATTGTTATTAAATGTATATTACATATCAAATGGAGATATAGTAATAATGATGTTGTTATTAAATGTATATTACATATCTAATGTAGATATCGTAATAACGATACTGTTATTATATGTACATTGATCTGTGGGAAGGTATCAGTATATTACATTATATCCAATGTAGATATAGTATCAATGATACTGTTATTCAATGTACATTGATCTGTTGGGAAGAGATAAGTATATTGCAGGAGAATAATGCAGATATAGTAATAACGATACTGCCATTATATGTACATTGATCTGTGGGAAGGTATCAGTATATTACATTATATCTAATGTAGATATAGTAATAACGATACTGCTATTATATGTACATTGATCTGTGGGAAGGTATCAGTATATTACATTATATCTAATGTAGATATAGTAATAACGATACTGTTATTATATGTATATTGATCTGTGGGAAGGTATCAGTATATTACATTATATCTATTGTAGATATAGTAACTAACGAAACTGTTATTATATGTACATTGATCTGTGGGTAGGGATCAGTATATTACATTGTATCCAATGTAGATATAGTAATAATGATATTGTTATTAAAATTACATTGATCTGTGGGAAGGCATCATTATATTACATTATATCCAATGTAGATATAGTATCAATGATACTGTTATTCAATGTACATTGATCTGTGGGAAGGGATAAGTATATTGCAGGAGATATAATGCAGATATAGTAATAACGATACTGCCATTATATGTACATTGATCGGTGGGAAGGGATCATTATATTACATTACATCCAATGTAGATATAGTAATAATGATATTGTTATTAAATGTATATTACATATCTAATGTAGATATAGTAATAACGCTACTGTTATTATATGTATATTGATCTGTGGGAAGGTATCAGTATATTACATTATATCTAATGTAGATATAGTAATAACGATACTGTTATTATATGTACATTGATCTGTGGGAAGGTATCAGTATATTACATTGTATCCAATGTAGATATAGTAATAATGATATTGTTATTGAATGTACATTGGTCTGTGGGATTAAATCAGTATATTAAATTTCATCTGATGTAGATATAGTAATAATGATATTGTTATTAAATGTATATTACATATCTAATGTAGATATAGTAATAATGATATTGTTATTAAATGTATATTACATATCTAATGTAGATATAGTAATAACGAAACTGTTATTATATGTACATGGATCTGTGGGTAGGGATCAGTATATTACATTATATCTAATGTAGATATAGTAATAATGAAGTTGTTACCAAAATTACATTGATCTGTGGGAAGGAATCAGTATATTGCAGCAGATCTAATGCAGATATAGTAATAAGGATATTCCCATTATATGTACATTGATCGGTGGGAAGGGATCATTATATTACATTATATCTAATGTAGATATAGTAATAATGATATTGTTATTAAATGTATATTACATATCTAATGTAGATATAGTAATAATGATATTGTTATTAAATGTATATTACATATCTAATGTAGATATAGTAATAACGAAACTGTTATTATATGTACATGGATCTGTGGGTAGGGATCAGTATATTACATTATATCTAATGTAGATATAGTAATAATGAAGTTGTTACCAAAATTACATTGATCTGTGGGAAGGCATCAGTATATTACATTATATCCAATGTAGATATAGTATAAATGATACTGTTATTCAATGTACATTGATCCGTGGGAAGGAATCAGTATATTTTTTTTTTTTTTTTTTTAGTTTGACAGCAAGAAAATACATTTGCGTACGCGAGGGACCCGTCGGGTTAGGAGGGGTCTCGGGCAGTGTAGGACTCGAAGGTACATACCAACACAGGTTTCCCTGAGTTGGATCGTTACAGTACCCTAATACCCACTAAAAACTTGCTCCGTATCAGCCACAGACACCTCCGGCAACCCCAAAGGGCCTTGATGGAGAGCATACTGTGTAGCCACGATGTTGCTTACCCATCGACCCCCTCGGACGACCTAAAGGCGTTCAGTCGCCCAAGAACGTCGCGAATAAACCCCATCGCACCTCCGCTCATGGCGCAGGCTCGTTTTGGCCGACGGTGATTTCATTTAGCCACAGAAGGTACAGAATGCATTAGGTGGGCACCCTGCAGCCGCTGTGCGTACACACCGCCGACAGTGTAAAATTTTCCTTGAAGAGTTGTTTCCCTAACCGTGTTTTTGCTACGCAGGAAATGGGTGGGATAAGCTGAGTCGCTTGGTCATCAGAGGCCGCAACGCACATTTGGGCGAGCTAAGCCTCTCAATGGGCGAGTCTCAGCCTGGAAGAGGTCACGACAACGCAGGAGAACTCGCGAAATTGCGAGACAAGGAGAACCTGAGCCGCCTGGTCACCAGCGACCGCACCACACATTTGGGTGAGCTAAGCCTCTCGATGAGCGGAATTCAGGTCAGGAATTGGTTACGCGCACTAGGAAATGCATGAATGAGAGCGAGCGAAAGGGAGGCTTGGGTTGCCTGGACACCAGCGACCGCTACGCACATTTGGGCGAGCTAAGTCTCTTAATGGGCAAATACCAAGCATAGGTGGACTCGCGAAAGGGCACTGCTCGCACGCAACGATGCCCTTCAAAACGCGTACCGAACCGACCTGGATCGCCTGGACATCTGCGGCCAAAACACAATTTTGGGTCGATGGACGAGTTCCAGGTTAAGGATAAACGCGTAGGGTAATTCGTCTCCGTGGGAAGCTCGTGTGAGCTCGCGGCAGGTAACGCCGGATCGCCTGGACATCAGAGGCAGCAGCACCGGGTTAAGTGAGCTGTCCTCTTAATGGGCGAAATCCGATTTCAGGAATGGAAGCGTAAGGTACCGCGTGATCGGAGGAATGTCGATGCGCGAGGGTTCCGGGTCGCCTGGACGCCAGTGACAGCAGCACTCGTGAGAGTGAGCTGGACCACCCGGCGGGCGAGTTCCAGATGAAGGAGGAGATGTGAAGCGTAACGCGTTAACGGGGGAGTGCTCGTGAGAGCCCGCGAATGGGGGGTGCCCGGGTCGCTTGGACACCTTTGATCGCAACACGCATTTGGGTGAGCTAAATCTCTCGATGAGCGAATTCCGGGCGTGGAAGAGGACGCGAAAACTTTTCGAGCGAGGGGATGCTCATGCGAGAGCACGCGGTAGCACTCGGTAGGCTCGTGTCGTTTGTCGCAAGCGTTCATTCATTCATTCAACTTCTATTCGTTTGATTCTATGCTACGCGTATGTAAGGGTACCGATTCAATTCTATACTACACGTAATTCAATTCTATACTACACGTATGTAAGGGTACCGTAAGCGGGATGCTACGTATAGTACGTACGCAGTCGGAGAATCTGTGGAGAAGAACGGGTAGGGTCGTGGTTCGCTAAGAGTCGGCCGGCGAGGAGAAGGATCAGGCCGGCCGGTCTCGATCCACTGTCAACGGGCACAGCGAGAGGGACCGTTCATGCCCGGGATGCTGCGAGGAGCGAGCGCAGAGGATCAAAGAAGAAGCCGCGGATTCAACAACCGGAGGAGAGCCGAGACGCGAGCACAATCCGGGATTCAAAGTCGCCGCTTGGGAATCGCGCGTGCAAAAATTAAAATTTTAATTAAATTAATAAAATGTAATTTGAAAAGTGTAATAAAGCTCAAAATTATCAGAATCTGGAAGTTATCAGGAGGCTAGAATTGATGATTTGTGGTTGAAAACCTCGTTGAAATTATAAATGAGAATTGATATGTATCGTAGCTGACTCTGAAATTGTCATGACGATTGAGTGGAAATTAGTACTAGAGGTAATTAAAAAATGGTTTTCGCGAAGTAAAGTTGATACGGGTTGTTTCCAAAATTCTATCAAACGGAGAAGTAGGTATTCGGGCAATAAAGCGTGAATTAATTTGGTTTTCAGTGTTTGAATTTTAGAACCGGCGTGGCAGCTGTGAAGTTTTAAGGTCTCGTTGTGTGGGTGGGAGTCGCGTGCGAACGGGCGATGCACGGATTGCGTCACCCGCTCGCAGGTAGTGGCCAGAACTGGGTCAATAGATCAGCCATTGGCCGATATCCAAAGGGTCGCGGACGAGCCGCGTTCGTGTACGACGGGCACGTCGTTCTCTACCTGAAGGGGCTTCGCGCGCGGTTCCTTTTTTAGTCGCCTTTTACGACAAGCCAAGGCGGCTGGAGACGTATTCTGAACCCCCGTCTCCAGGGGAAATTCAATTCTATACTACACGTATGTAAGGGTACCGTAAGCGGGATGCTACGTATAGTACGTACGCAGTCGGAGAATCTGTGGAGAAGAACGGGTAGGGTCGTGGTTCGCTAAGAGTCGGCCGGCGAGGAGAAGGATCAGGCCGGCCGGTCTCGATCCACTGTCAACGGGCACGGCGAGAGGGACCGTTCATGCCCGGGATGCTGCGAGGAGCGAGCGCAGAGGATCAAAGAAGAAGCCGCGAAAATAAAACAACCGGAGGAGAGCCGAGACGCGAGCACAATCCGGGATTCAAGGTCGCCGCTTGGGAATCGCGCGTGCGAAAAATTAAAATTTTAATTAGATTAATAAAATGTAATAAAGCTCAAAATTATCAGAATCTGGAAGTTATCAGGAGGCTAGAATTGATGATTTGTGGTTGAAAACCTCGTTGAAACTATAAATGAGAATTGATATGTATCGTAACTGACTCTGAAATTGTCATGATGATTAAATGGAAATTAGTACTAAAGGTAATTAAAAAATGGTTTTCGCGAAGTAAAGTTGGTGCGGGTTGTTTCCAAAATTCTATCAAAGGGAGAAGTAGGTATTCGGACAATAAAGCATGAATTAATTTGGTTTTCAAAGTTTGAATTTTAGAACCGGAGTGGCAGTTTTGAAGTTTTGACGTCTCGTTGAGTGGGTGGGAGTCGCGTGCGAGCGGGCGATGCACGGATTGCGTCACCCGCTCGCAGGTAGTGGCCAGAACTGGGTCAATAGATCAGCCATCGGCCGATATCCGAGGGGTTGCGGACGAGCCGCGTTCGTGTACGACGGGCACGTCGTTCTCTACCTGAAGGGGCTTCGCGCGCGGTTCCTTTTTTAGTCGCCTTTTACGACAAGCCAAGGCGGCTGGAGACGTATTCTGAACCCCCCGTCTCCAGGGGAAAGGAATCAGTATACTGCAGCAGATCGAATGCAGATATAGTAATAACGATACTGCCATTATTTGTACATTGATCGGTGGGAAGGGATCATTATATTACATTATATCTAATGTAGATATAGTAATAATGATATTGCTATTAAATGTACATTGATCTGTGGGATTAAATCATTATATTACATTATATCTAATGTAGATATAGTAATAACGATATTGTTATTAAATGTACATTGGTCTGTGGGATTAAATCAGTATATTAAATTTCATCTGATGTAGATATAGTAATAATGATATCGTTATTAAATGTATATTAGATATCTAATGTAGATATAGTAATAACGATACTGTTATTATATGTACATTGATCTGTGGGAAGGTATCAGTATATTACATTATATCTAATGTAGATATAGTAATAACAAAACTATTATTATATGTACATTGATCTGTGGGATTAAATCAGTATATTAAATTTCATCTGATGTAGATATAGTAATAATGATATTGTTATTAAATGTATATTAGATATCTAATGTAGATATAGTAATGACGATAATGTTACAATCTGTGCATTGATCTGTGCGAAGGCATCAGTATATTACATTATATCCAATATTATATGTACATTGATCTGTGGGATTAAATCAGTATATTAAATTACATCTGATGTAGATATAGTAATAATGGTATTGTTATTAAATGTACATTGGTCTGTGGGAATAAATCAGTATATTAAATTTCGTCTGATGTAGATATAGTAATAACGATATTGTTATTAAATGTATATTACATATCTAATGTAGATATAGTAATAACGATACTGCCATTATATGTACATTGATCGGTGGGAAGGGATCATTATATTACATTGTATCCAGTGTAGATATAGTAATAATGATATTGTTATTAAGTGTACATTGGTCTGTGGGATTAAATCAGTATATTAAATTTCATCTGATGTAGATATAGTAATAATGATATTGTTATTAAATGTATATTACATATCTAATGTAGATATAGTAACAACGATACTGTTATTATATGTACATTGATCTGTGGGAAGGTATCAGTATATTACATTGTATCCCATGTAGATATAGTAATAATGATATTGTTATTGAATGTACATTGGTCTGTGGGATTAAATCAGTATATTAAATTTCATCTGATGTAGATATAGTAATAATGATATTGTTATTAAATGTATATTACATATCTCATGTTGATATAGTAATAACGATACTGTTATTATATGTACATTGATGTGTGAGAAGGCATCAGTATATTACATTATATCTAATGTAGATATAGTAATAACGATACTGTTATTATATGTATATTGATCTGTGGGAAGGTATCAGTATATTACATTATATCTATTGTAGATATAGTAACTACGAAACTGTTATTATATGTACATTGATCTGTGGGAAGTGATCAGTATACTACATTATATCTAATGAAGATATAGTAATAATGATATTGTTACCAAAATTACATTGATCTGTGGGAAGGCATCTGTGTATTACATTATATCCAATGTACATATAGTATAAATGATACTGTTATACAATGTACATTGATCTGTGGGAAGGAATCAGTATATTGCAGTAGATCTAATGAAGATATAGTAATAACGATACTGTTATTAAGTGATTATTACATATCTAATGTAGATATAGTAATGACGATAATGTTACAATCTGTGCATTGATCTGTGGGAAGTGATCAGTATATTACATTATATCTAATGAAGATATAGTAATAATGACATTGTTATTAAATGTACATTGGTCTGTGGGAATAAATCAGTATACTACATTGCATCTGATGTAGATATAGTAATAATGATATTGTAATTAAGTGTACATTGGTCTGTGGGATTAAATCAGTATATTACATAACATCTGATGGAGATATAGTAATAATGACATTGTTATTAAATGTATATTACATATGTAATGTAGATATAGTAATAACGATACTGTTATTATATATACATCGATCTGTGGGAAGGTATCAGTATATTACATTATATCTAATGTAGATATAGTAATAACGAAACTGTTATTATATGTACATTGATCTGTGGGATTAAATCAGTATATTAAATTACATCTGATGTAGATATAGTAAAAATGGTATTGTCATTAAATGTACATTGGTCTGTGGGATGAAATCAGTACATTAAATTTCATCTGGTGTAGATATAGTAATAATGATATTGTTATTAAATGTATATTACATATCTAATGTAGATATAGTAATAACGAAACTGTTATTATATGTAAATTGATCTGTGGGATTAAATCAGTATATTAAATTACATCTGATGTAGATATAGTAATAATGGTATTGTTATTAAATGTACATTGGTCTGTGGGATTAAATCCGTATATTAAATTTCATCTGATGTACATATAGTAATAATGATATTGTTATTAAATGTATATTACATATCTAATGTAGATATAGTAATAACGGAATTGTTATTGTATGTACATTGATCTGTGGGAATAAATCAGTATATTACATTACATCTAATGTAGATATAGTAATAATGATATTGTTATTCAATGTACATTGGTCTGTGGGATTAAATCAGTATATTAAATTTCATCTGATGTAGGTATAGTAATAATGATATTGTTATTAAATGTATATTACATATCTGATGTAGATACAGTAATAACGATACTGTCATTATATGTACATTGATCTGTGGGAAGGTATCAGTATATTACATTATATCTAATGTAGATATAGTAATAACGATACTGTTATTATATGTACATCGATCTGTGGGAAGGTATCAGTATATTACATTATATCTAATGTAGATATAGTAATAACGAAACTGTTATTATATGTACATTGATCTGTGGGATTAAATCAGTATATTAAATAACATCTGATGTAGATATAGCAATAATGGTATTGTCATTAAATGTACATTGGTCTGTGAGATCAAATCAGTACATTAAATTTCATCTGGTGTAGATATAGTAATAATGATATTGTTATTAAATGTATATCACATATCTAATGTAGATATAGTAATAACGAAACTGTTATTATATGTAAATTGATCTGTGGGATTAAATCAGTATATTAAATTACATCTGATGTAGATATAGTAATAATGGTATTGTTATTAAATGTACATTGGTCTGTGGGATTAAATCCGTATATTAAATTTCATCTGATGTACATATAGTAATAATGATATTGTTATTAAATGTATATTACATATCTAATGTAGATATAGTAATAACGAAACTGTTATTGTATGTACATTGATCTGTGGGAATAAATCAGTATATTACATTACATCTAATGTAGATATAGTAATAATGATATTGTTATTCAATGTACATTGGTCTGTGGGATTAAATCAGTATATTAAATTTCATCTGATGTAGGTATAGTAATAATGATATTGTTATTAAATGTATATTACATATCTGATGTAGATACAGTAATAACGATACTGTCATTATATGTACATTGATCTGTGGGAAGGTATCAGTATATTACATTATATCTAATGTAGATATAGTAATAATGATGTTGTTCTCAAAATTACATTGAGATGTGGGAAGGCATCAGTGTATTACATTATATCCAATGTAGATATAGTATAAATGATACTGTTATTCAATGTACATTGATCTGTGTGAAGGAATCAGTATATTGCAGGAGATCTAATGCAGATAAAGTAATAACGATACTGCCATTATATGTACACTGATCGGTGGGAAGGGATCATTATATTACATTGTATCCAATGTAGATAGAGTAATAATGATATTGTTATTAAATGTACATTGGTCTGTGGGATTAAATCAGTATATTAAATTTCATCTGATGTAGGTATATTAATAATGATATTGTTATTAAATGTATATTACATATCTGATGTAGATATAGTAATAACGATACTGTCATTATATGTACATTGATCTGTGGGAAGGTATCGGTATATTACATTATATCTAATGTAGATATAGTAATAACGGAACTGTTATTATATGTACATTGATCTGTGGGTAGAGATCAGTATATTACATTATATCTCATGTAGATATAGTAATAATGATATTTTTACCAAAATTACATTGATCTGTGGGAAGGCATCATTATATTACATTATATCCAATGTAGATATAGTATAAATGATACTGTTATTCAATGTACCGATTATAACATTATCGTCATTACTATAACTTCATTAGATCTACTGCAATATACTGATTCCATCCCACAGATCAATGTACATTGAATAACAGTATCATATATACTATATCTACACTGGATATAATTTAATATACTGACCCCCTCCCACAGATCAATGTAATTTTGGTATCAATATCATTATTACTATATCTACATTAGATATAATGTAATATACTGATCCCTTCCCACAGATCAATGTAAATATAATAACAGTTTCGTTATTACTATGTCTACAATAGATATAATGTAATATACTGACACCTTCCCACAGATCAATGTACATATAATAACAGTATCGTTATTACTATATCTACATTATATATATAATATACATCTAATAACAATATCATTATTACTATATCTACATCAGATGAAATTTATTATACTGATTTAATCCCACGGACCAATGTACATTTAATAACAATATCATTATTACTGTATCTACATCAGATGTAATGTAATATACTGATTTATTCCCACAGACCAATGTACATTTAATAACAATATCATTATTACTATATCTTCATTAGATATAATGTAATATACTGATTCCTTCCCACAGATCAATGTACATATAATAACAGTATCGTTATTACTATATCTACATTAGATATGTAATATATATTTAATAACAATTTCATTATTACTATATCTACATCAGATGTAATGTAATATACTGATTTAATCCCACAGATCAATGTACATTTAATAATAATACCATTATTACTATATCTACATCAGATGTAATTTAATATACTGATTTAATCCCACAGATCAATGTACATATACTAACAGTTTCGTTATTACTATATCTACAATAGATGTAATGTAATATACTGATCCCTTCCCACAGATCAATGTACATTGAATAACAGTAACATTTACACTATATCTACATTGGATATCGTGTAATATACTGATGCCTTCCCACAAATCGATGTAATTTTGGTAACAATATCATTATTACTATATCAACATTAGACATAATGTAATATACTGATCCCTTCTCACAGATCAATGTACACATAATAACAGTTTCGTTATTACTATATCTACATTATATATGTAATATACATTTATTAACAATATCATTATTACTATATCTGCATCAGATGTAATGTAATATACTGATTTAATCCCACAGACCAGTGTACATTTAATAACAATATCAAAATTACTATGTCTACATTAGATATAATGTAATATAATGATCCCTTCCCACCGATCAATGTACATATAATGGCAGTATCGTTATTACTATATCTACGTTAGGTGTGTAATATACATTTAATAACAATATCATTATTACTGTTACGTTGCGCGGCGCGCGAGGCGAGCGCGCAACGTAAAGTGAAATGGGAATTTACTAGGAAAGAAAATTGGAAAAGATCGATTGTTAATTTTCCTTGATTTGATTGATCTTTGCGATGAGAAAGGTCTCGCTGCCACCAGCTCTGACCGCGTATGACGCGTTAACGTCCTCTACGATCAGAACAATTTTTAAAAGACGGAAATTTAGATAGAATTTATTTCCGTTGGGTTCGTCAGTGTTCTAGGTCCCATACGGGTCCCTCCTTGAAACGTTGTGTTGGCGTGCGTGGATTTGATGTAAAAATAGGCGTTGTAACTCAAAGAAATAAAGTAGACTGGATAGTGTGCAACAAATAAAAATGTAATTCAAAAACTATTGAAAGTAGTACAACTGAAAATGACTATTGAGTTTAATGCTATTAATGCTTGATAATATTAATGATTACTATTAAATAAATTCAATTCAAAAACAATACTGGTTTGACAAGGGTAAAGATGCTTAACCTATTTCATATAATAATGACTATTGTTTGTCTGAAAATCGTGTAAAAATATGGACAGCCTTTGATTCGCAGTTGGACTTCGTATAATTTATGATTTTAGACGTGTTATCGAATCTAGGTGTAAGACGACTTCCTCAACCAATTAATATATTAATTGAATGGAAAATTAGCGGTGTTTGGCCGCGAGGGAACGACCTGAATGGAGAAGGCCCTCACAACCCCCGAAAGGGCTTTACAGGTCGCCCCTGACAAAATATCGTAGTCTAGAAATCGTCATACACACAAAGTCGCGATAAATCAAAATTCAGAATTTTAGAATAACGTATTATTTATAAACGGTACCTGAACGTAAAAATCGAGACGATCTAAAATGGAGGGACTCTCATAACCCGAAGGCTTAATAGATCGCCCGTTTTGCCTTGTTGAAAGTTCAATGATAACGCCGTGCTCGACGAATTAGTAATTGACAGGCTTACCGTGAAAATGTAGCATAAGATATACGGTAAAATCGTTGAAAAATCGCTATTGGTTCGTTGAAAGATCGCTGTTGAATCTGGAACACCAAGAGAGAGATGAGGAAACCTGTCGCACTAGCACTTGTCGCGCGCCCGATTGCCCTTTATTGCGTCACAAACAGAATCTAAACGACACGATCACAAACGATTACGATTTTTTTTGGAAAAATAGAATTATTATTAACACGAGTGAATTTAATACGGAGATACGCGATCAACGGATTAAAAGAAAGAGAAAAAGATAGAGGTTTAATAGTATGAAAGCTTAACGTGCGCGTCTCTGAGTCTTTGCCGCGTATTCGCGAAATTCACCCTCACGACACTCTGCCTAACGGGTAGGACTTGCCGCGCAGCTAATTTACACAAAGTACAAATCGGCAACTCTATCTCTAGACGCACGGGCTCCCGTCACGACTTACTCGATTGTTCGACGAAGAGTGATCGGAATCGATCGCGATCCTGGCCGGAAGGGCCCGTCGCGAGGATGATGTCCTGCGTGGGGACATTCCGACAAATCATAGCGCGTGACGACAGCGTCGCGCGCGTCGCTATTGGTCGAAGACGCGTGCTAGCTAAATTCCTCTAGACTATGTTCCTTCTCTCTCTTGGTGTTCCATCTCTGTCTAACGGCTTTTCGGTGTTCCTACGCCGTAGATTTTTCTGGAATATTCCATTTCTCGCTTTCGATAATCAGATATAACGAATATCAGCAATTATTTAAATCTGAATCAATGTTTAAACCAGAACCATTCAACAATGAAGCGAATAATTATGAATAAAATTTATATCCATCATACCATTATGTATTAATAATTTGATCGATTGGCAATCGCACGATTTAGACTAGCAGTCGGCGTAATTAATTAACATTATCAGTAGTCGTTTGTTCATAATCGCAACGCGAGTTTCGCCGGCGCGCATGTTGTAAAACATTCTATGTTTGGATGAAATTCTCGATTAGCTAACATATTCCTTGATTATTAAATTGAATATAAGTTATTTCATTAGCAGCGTAGCTAGTTCTAGAACGTTCTTGCTATTTGAAAATTACCGTTGGGTCTTGGTTTCAGGCAAATTCTCGGAATTCGATACAAAGACTTTTATTGCCCCGTTCGACCCTTCGCCCCTAAACAGTCGTCGAACGCTTGCTAACGCTTGACTGCGAGGGTTCTCATTCCTTGTTCATTCTATCAACCAAATGTTCAAATAGATAGATTAATCCGCGCTTCCATTCCAGCACTCATCTCACGCATACGATCGAATTAGGGGCCGACTGGCGCCCACGTGTGGAAAAGAGGAGAGATTCGGTTGAAATTCGAATGATAAATTGATCTTTACGCTTTTGCGCAGTTAACCTGAGGAGACCCCTATAATGCGAAGCACTGGCTAACTGCGCAGCGAACGCTGTTTATGATACCTCTCCTCTGTCGAACCCGAGTTTTTGTATAGTTCGAAATCTGTTACTACGCAGTTGAGCACGACGATAGTCTCAAGGAGGGGTAATAACTAAAGAAAAGAATTGAGAGATGTAAGGAGAATAAAGAATAGAAAAGACAAAATAGAATAATTATAGACTCAAACTCTTCCCTGTGCCTTTTCCACATGAAGAAGACTCCCATAACCCGAAGGCTTGATGAGAAAACACAGAGTCGAGGAGAAAATTGAAAAAGATGAAGTAGTAATTCGCCCTCCCCACGTCCCTTACATGAGGAGACTCCTATAACCCGAAGGCTTGATAAGGGAACGTGAGGCGGACAAATTTGTAAAATTTTCAGACGTAACATTACTATATGTACATTACATATAATGTAATATAATGATCCCTTCCCACCGATCAATGTACATATAATGGCAGTATCGTTATTACTATATCTACATTAGATATGTAATATACATTTAATAACAATATCATTATTACTATATCTACATCAGATGTAATGTAATATACTGATTTAATCTCACAGATCAATGTACATTTTATAACAATACCATTATTATTATATCTACATCAAATGTAATTTAATATACTGATTTAATCCCACAGATCAATGTACATATAATAACAGTTTCGTTATTACTATATCTACATTTGATATAATGTAATATACTGATACCTTCCCACAGATCGATGTACATATAATGGCAGTATCGTTATTACTATATCTACGTTAGATATGTAATATACATTTAATAACAATATCATTATTACCATATCTACATCAGATGTAATGTAGTATACTGAATTATTCCCACAGACCAATGTACATTTAATAACAATGTCATTATTACTATATTTTCATTAGATATAATGTAATATACTGATCACTTCCCACAGATCAATGCACAGATTGTATCATTATCCTCATTACTATATCTACATTAGATATGTAATAAACACTTAATAACAGTATCGTTATTACTATATCTACATTAGATCTACTGCAATATACTGATTCCTTCCCACAGATCAATGTACATTGAATAACAGTATCATTTATACTATATGTACATTGGATATAATGTAATACACAGATGCCTTCCCACATATCAATGTAATTTTGGTAACAATATCATTATTACTATATCAACATTAGATATAATGTAATATACTGATCCCTTCCCACAGATCAATGTACATATAATAACAGTTTCGTTATTACTATATCTACATTAGATATGTAATATACATTTAATAACAATATCATTATTACTATATCAACATTAGATATAATGTAATATACTGATCCCTTCTCACAGATCAATGTACATATAATAACAGTTTCGTTATTACTATATCTACATTAGATATGTAATATACATTTAATAACAATATCATTATTACTATATCAATGTAATTTTGGTAACAATATCATTATTACTATATCTACATTAGATATAATGTGATATACTGATCCCTTCCCACAGATCAATGTACATATAATAACAGTTTCGTTATTACTATATCTACAATAGATATAATGTAATATACTGATCCCTTCCCACAGATCAATGTACATATAATAACAGTATCGTTATTACTATATCTACATTAGATATAATGTAATATACTGATACCTTCCCACAGATCAATGTACATATAATAACAGTTTCGTTATTACTATATCTACAATAGATATACTGTAATAGACTGATACCTTCCCACAGATCAATGTACATACAATAACAGTATCGTTATTACTATATCTACATTGGATACAATGTAATATTCTGATCCCTTCCCACCGATCAATGTACATGTAATGGCAGTATCGTTATTTCTATGTCTACATTAGATATGTAATATACATTTAATAACAATATCATTATTACTATATCTACATCAGATGAAATGTAATATACTGATTTATTCCCACAGACCAATGTACATTTAATAACAATATCATACTATATCTACATTAGATACAATGTAATATACTGATACCTTCCCACAGATCAATGTACATACAAAAACAGTATCGTTATTACTATATCTACATTAGATATGTAATATACATTTAATAACAATATCATTATTACTATATCTACATCAGATGAAATTTAATATACTGATTTAATCCCACAGACCAATGTACATTTAATAACAATACCATTATTAATATATCTACATCAGATGTAATTTAATACACTGATTTAATCCCACAGATCAATGTACATATAATGACAGTTTCATTATTACTATATCTACATTAGATATAATGTAATATACTGATACCTTCCCACAGATCAATGTACATATAATAACAGTATCGTTACTACTATATCTACATTAGACATGTAATATACATTTAATAACAATATCATTATTACTATATCTACATTAGATATAATGTAATATACTGATGCCTTCCCACAGATCAATGTACATTTGGTAACAATATCATTATTACTATATCTACATTAGATGTAATGTTATTATATGATCCTAATCCAACAGATCATGTACATATAATAACAGTTTCGTTATTACTATATCTACAATTAGATATAATGTAATATACTGATACCTTCCCACAGATCAATGTACATATAATAACAGTATCGTTATTACGATATCTACATTAGATATGTAATATACATTTAATAACAATATCATTATTAATATATCTACATCAGATGAAATATAATATACTGATTTAATCCCACAGACCATTGTACATTCAATAACAATATCATTATTACTATTCTACATGGCATACAATGTAATATACTGATACCTTCCCACAGATCAATGTACATATAATAACAGTATCGTTATTACTATATCTACATTAGATATGTAATATACATTTATACTATACCTACATCAGATGAAATTTAATATACTGATTTAATCTCACAGACCGATGCGCATTTAATAACAATATCATTATTACTATATCTACATTAGATATAATGTAATATACTGATCCCTACCCACAGATCAATGTACATATAATAACAGTTTCGTTATTACTATATCTACATTAGATATATCAATGTACATTGAATAACAGTATCATTTATACTATATCGACATTGGATATAATGTAATATACTGATGCCTTCCCACAGATCAATGTACTCTTCGTAACAACATCATTATTACGATATCTACATTAGATAGAAATTTAATCTACTGATTTAATCCCACAGACCAATGTACATTTAATAACAATCCCATTATTACTATATCTACATCAGATGAAATTTAATATACTGATTTAATCCCACAGACCAATGTACATTAATAACAATACCATTATTACTATATCCACATCAGATGTATTTAATAAAATGATTTAATCCCACAGATCAATGTACATATAATAAGAGTATCGTTATTACTATATCTACATTAGATATAATGTAATATACTGATACCTTCCCACAGATCAATGTACACATAATAACAGTTTCGTTATTACTATATCTACAATAGATATACTGTAATAGACTGATACCTTCCCACAGATCAATGTACATACAATAACAGTATCGTTATTACTATATCTACATTGGATACAATGTAATATTCTGATCCCTTCCCACCGATCAATGTACATGTAATGGCAGTATCGTTATTTCTATGTCTACATTAGATATGTAATATACATTTATAACAATATCATTATTACTATATCTACATCAGATGAAATGTAATATACTGATTTATTCCCACAGACCAATGTACATTTAATAACAATATCATACTATATCTACATTAGATACAATGTAATATACTGATACCTTCCCACAGATCAATGTACATACAAAAACAGTATCGTTATTACTATATCTACATTAGATATGTAATATACATTTAATAACAATATCATTATTACTATATCTACATCAGATGAAATTTAATATACTGATTTAATCCCACAGACCAATGTACATTTAATAACAATACCATTATTAATATATCTACATCAGATGTAATTTAATACACTGATTTAATCCCACAGATCCATGTACA
Source organism: Osmia bicornis bicornis (assembly GCF_907164935.1). Lineage (NCBI taxonomy): Eukaryota > Metazoa > Arthropoda > Insecta > Hymenoptera > Megachilidae > Osmia > Osmia bicornis. Next base: position 9,497 of record NW_025791282.1, on the reverse strand, counting down.
TATAATAACAGTTTCGTTATTACTATATCTACAATAGATATAATGTAATACACTGATACCTTCCCACAGATCAATGTACATATAATAACAGTATCGTTACTACTATATCTGCATTTGATATGTAATATACATTTAATAACAATATCATTATTAATATATCTACATCAGATGAAATTTAATATACTGATTTAATCCCACAGACCAATGTACATTCAATAACAATATCATTATTACTATATCTACATGGCATACAATGTAATATACTGATACCTTCCCACAGATCAATGTACATATAATAACAGTATCGTTATTACTATATCTACATTAGATATGTAATATACATTTATTACTATATCTACATCAGATGAAATTTAATATAGTGATTTAATCACACAGACCAATGTACATTTAATAACAATATCATTATTACTGTATCTACAATAGATATAATGTAATATAATGATCCCTACCCACAGATCAATGTACATATAATAACAGTTTCGTTATTACTATATCTACATTAGATATAATGTAATATACTAATCCCTTCCCACAGATCAATGTACATTGAATAACAGTATCATTTATACTATATCGACATTGGATATAATGTAATATACTGATGCCTTCCCACAGATCAATGTACTCTTCGTAACAATATCATTATTACTATATCTACATTAGATGAAATTTAATATACTGATTTAATCCCACAGACCAATGTACATTTAATAACAATACCATTATTACTATATCTACATCAGATGAAATTTAATATACTGATTTAATCCCACAGACCAATGTACATTTAATAACAATACTATTATTACTATATCCACATCAGATGTAATTTAATAAAATGATTTAATCCCACAGATCAATGTACATATAATAACAGTATCGTTATTACTATATCTACATTAGATATAATGTAATATACTGATACCTTCCCACAGATCAATGTACATATAATAACAGTTTCGTTATTACTATATCTACAATAGATATACTGTAATAGACTGATACCTTCCCACAGATCAATGTACATACAATAACAGTATCGTTATTACTATATCTACATTGGATACAATGTAATATTCTGATCCCTTCCCACCGATCAATGTACATGTAATGGCAGTATCGTTATTTCTATGTCTACATTAGATATGTAATATACATTTAATAACAATATCATTATTACTATATCTACATCAGATGAAATGTAATATACTGATTTATTCCCACAGACCAATGTACATTTAATAACAATATCATACTATATCTACATTAGATACAATGTAATATACTGATACCTTCCCACAGATCAATGTACATACAATAACAGTATCGTTATTACTATATCTACATTAGATATGTAATATACATTTAATAACAATATCATTATTACTATATCTACATCAGATGAAATTTAATATACTGATTTAATCCCACAGACCAATGTACATTTAATAACAATACCATTATTAATATATCTACATCAGATGTAATTTAATACACTGATTTAATCCCACAGATCAATGTACATATAATAACAGTTTCGTTATTACTATATCTACAATAGATATAATGTAATACACTGATACCTTCCCACAGATCAATGTACATATAATAACAGTATCGTTACTACTATATCTGCATTTGATATGTAATATACATTTAATAACAATATCATTATTAATATATCTACATCAGATGAAATTTAATATACTGATTTAATCCCACAGACCATTGTACATTCAATAACAATATCATTATTACTATATCTACATGGGATACAATGTAATATACTGATACCTTCCCACAGATCAATGTACATATAATAACAGTATCGTTATTACTATATCTACATTAGATATGTAATATACATTTATTACTATATCTACATCAGATGAAATTTAATATACTTTTATTATACACACAGACCAATGTACATTTAATAACAATATCATTATTACTGTATCTACAATAGATATAATGTAAATAATGATCCCTTCCCACAGATCAATGTACATATAATAACAGTATCGTTATTACTATATCTACATTAGATATAATGTAATATACTAATCCCTTCCCACAGATCAATGTACATTGAATAACAGTATCATTTATACTATATCGACATTGGATATAATGTAATATACTGATGCCTTCCCACAGATCAATGTACTCTTCGTAACAATATCATTATTACTATATCTACATTAGATGAAATTTAATATACTGATTTAATCCCACAGACCAATGTACATTTAATAACAATACCATTATTACTATATCTACATCAGATGAAATTTAATATACTGATTTAATCCCACAGACCAATGTACATTAATAACAATATCATTATTACTATATCTACATCAGATGTAATTTAATAAATGATTTAATCCCACAGATCAATGTACATATAATAGCAGTTTCGTTATTACTATATCTACATTAGATATAATGTAATATACTGATACCTTCCCACAGATCAATGTACATATAATAACAGTTTCGTTATTACTATATCTACAATAGATATACTGTAATAGACTGATACCTTCCCACAGATCAATGTACATACAATAACAGTATCGTTATTACTATATCTACATTGGATACAATGTAATATACTGATCCCTTCCCACCGATCAATGTACATGTAATGGCAGTATCGTTATTTCTATGTCTACATTAGATATGTAATATACATTTAATAACAATATCATTATTACTATATCTACATCAGATGAAATGTAATATACTGATTTATTCCCACAGACCAATGTACATTTAATAACAATATCATACTATATCTACATTAGATACAATGTAATATACTGATACCTTCCCACAGATCAATGTACATACAATAACAGTATCGTTATTACTATATCTACATTAGATATGTAATATACATTTAATAACAATATCATTATTACTATATCTACATCAGATGAAATTTAATATACTGATTGAATCCCACAGACCAATGTACATTTAATAACAATATCATTATTACTATATCTACATCAGATGTAATTTAATATACTGATTTAATCCCACAGATCCATGTACATATAATAACAGTTTCGTTATTACTATATCTACATTGATATAATGTAATACACTGATACCTTCCCACAGATCAATGTACATATAATAACAGTATCGTTACTACTATATCTGCATTTGATATGTAATATACATTTAATAACAATATCATTATTAATATATCTACATCAGATGAAATATAATATACTGATTTAATCCCACAGACCATTGTACATTCAATAACAATATCATTATTACTATATCTACATGGGATACAATGTAATATACTGATACCTTCCCACAGATCAATGTACATATAATAACAGTATCGTTATTACTATATCTACATTAGATATGTAATATACATTTATTACTATATCTACATCAGATGAAATTTAATATAGTGATTTAATCACACAGACCAATGTACATTTAATAACAATATCATTATTACTGTATCTACTTTAGATATAATGTAATATAATGATCCCTTCCCACCGATCAATGTACATATAATGGCAGTATCGTTATTACTATAACTCCATTTGATATGTAATATACATTTATTACTATATCTACATCAGATGAAATTTAATATACTGATTTAATCCCACAGACCAATGTACATTTAATAACAATACCATTATTACTATATCTACATTAGATATAATGTAATATAAAGATCCCTTCCCACCGATGAATGTACATATAATGGCAGTATCGTTATTACTATATCTGAATTAGATCTCCTGCAATATACTGATCCCTTCCCACAGATCAATGTACATTGAATAACAGTATCATTTATACAATATCGACATTGGATATAATGTAATATACTGATGCCTTCCCACAGATCAATGTAATTTTGGTAACAATATCATTATTACTATATCTACATTAGATATAATGTAATATACTGATACCTTCCCACAGATCAACATACATATAATAACAGTATCGTTATTACTATATCTACATTAGATATGTAATATACATTTAATAACAATATCATTATTACTATTATTGCATCAGATGAAATTTAATATACTGATTTAATCCCACAGACCAATGTACATTTAATAACAATACCATTATTACTATATCTACATTAGATATAATGTAATATACTGATCCCTACCCACAGATCAATGTACATATAATAACAGTATCGTTATTACTATATCTACATCAGATGTAATGTAATATACTGATTTAATCCCACAGATCAATGTACATTTAATAACAATACCATTATTACTATATCTACATCAGATGTAATTTAATATACTGATTTAATCCCACAGATCAATGTACATATACTAACAGTTTCGTTATTACTATATCTACAATAGATCTACTGCAATATACTGATTCCTTCCCACAGATCAATGTACATTGAATAACAGTAACATTTACACTATATCTACATTGGATATAATGTAATATACTGATGCCTTCCCACAAATCGATATAATTTTGGTAACAATATCATTATTACTATATCAACATTAGACATAATGTAATATACTGATCCCTTCTCACAGATCAATGTACACATAATAACAGTTTCGTTGTTACTATATCTACATTATATATGTAATATACATTTATTAACAATATCATTATTACTATATCTGCATCAGATGTAATGTAATATACTGATTTAATCCCACAGACCAGTGTACATTTAATAACAATATCAAAATTCCTATGTCTACATTAGATATAATGTAATATAATGATCCCTTCCCACGGATCAATGTACATATAATGGCAGTATCGTTATTACTATATCTGCATTAGCTATGTAATATACATTTAATAACAATATCATTGTTACGTTGCGCGGCGCGCGAGGCGAGCGCGCAACGTAAAGTGAAATGGGAATTTACTAGGAAGGAAAATTGGAAAAGATCGATTGTTAATTTTCCTTGATTTGATTGATCTTTGCGATGAGAAAGGTCTCGCTGCCACCAGCTCTGACCGCGTATGACGCGTTAACGTCCTCTACGATCAGAACAATTTTTAAAAGACGGAAATTTAGATAGAATTTATTTCCGTTGGGTTCGTCAGTGTTCTAGGTCCCATACGGGTCCCTCCTTGAAACGTTGTGTTGGCGTGCGTGGATTTGATGTAAAAATAGGCGTTGTAACTCAAAGAAATAAAGTAGACTGGATAGTGTGCAACAAATAAAAATGTAATTCAAAAACTATTGAAAGTAGTACAACTGAAAATGACTATTGAGTTTAATGCTATTAATGCTTGATAATATTAATGATTACTATTAAATAAATTCAATTCAAAAACAATACTGGTTTGACAAGGGTAAAGATGCTTAACCTATTTCATATAATAATGACTATTGTTTGTCTGAAAATCGTGTAAAAATATGGACAGCCTTTGATTCGCAGTTGGACTTCGTATAAATTATGATTTTAGACGTGTTATCGAATCTAGGTGTAAGACGACTTCCTCAACCAATTAATATATTAATTGAATGGAAAATTAGCGGTGTTTGGCCGCGAGGGAACGACCTGAATGGAGAAGGCCCTCACAACCCCCGAAAGGGCTTTACAGGTCGCCCCTGACAAAATATCGTAGTCTAGAAATCGTCATACACACAAAGTCGCGATAAATCAAAATTCAGAATTTTAGAAAAGCGTATTATTTATAAACGGTACCTGAACGTAAAAATCGAGACGATCTAAAATGGAGGGACTCTCATAACCCGAAGGCTTAATAGATCGCCCGTTTTGCCTTGTTGAAAGTTCAATGATAATGCCGTGCTCGACGAATTAGTAATTGACAGGCTTACCGTGAAAATGTAGCATAAGATATACGGTAAAATCGTTGAAAATCGCTATTGGTTCGTTGAAAGATCGCTGTTGAATCTGGAACACCAAGAGAGATGATGAGGAAACCTGTCGCACTAGCACTTGTCGCGCGCCCGATTGCCCTTTATTGCGTCATCAAACATTAATCTAAACGACACGATCACAAGACGATTACGATTTTCTTGGAAAAAATAGAATTATTATTAACAGCGAGTGAATTTAATACGGAGATACGCGATCAACGGAATAAAAATGAAAGAGAAAAGATAGAGGTTTAATAGTATGAAAGCTTAACGTGCGCGTCTCTGAGTCTTTGCCGCGTATTCGCGAAATTCACCCTCACGACACTCTGCCTAACGGGTAGGACTTGCCGCGCAGCTAATTTACACAAAGTACAAATCGGCAACTCTATCTCTAGACGCACGGGCTCCCGTCACGACTTACTCGATTGTTCGACGAAGAGTGATCGGAATCGATCGCGATCCTGGCCGGAAGGGCCCGTCGCGAGGATGATGTCCTGCGTGGGGACATTCCGACAAATCATAGCGCGTGACGACAGCGTCGCGCGCGTCGCTATTGGTCGAAGACGCGTGCTAGCTAAATTCCTCTAGACTATGTTCCTTCTCTCTCTTGGTGTTCCATCTCTGTCTAACGGCTTTTCGGTGTTCCTACGCCGTAGATTTTTCTGGAATATTCCATTTCTCGCTTTCGATAATCAGATATAACGAATATCAGCAATTATTTAAATCTGAATTAATGTTTAAACCAGAACCATTCAACAATGAAGCGAATAATTATGAATAAAATTTATATCCATCATACCATTATGTATTAATAATTTGATCGATTGGCAATCGCACGATTTAGACTAGCAGTCGGCGTAATTAATTAACATTATCAGTAGTCGTTTGTTCATAATCGCAACGCGAGTTTCGCCGGCGCGCATGTTGTAAAACATTCCATGTTTGGATGAAATTCTCGATTAGCTAACATATTCCTTGATTATTAAATTGAATATAAGTTATTTCATTAGCAGCGTAGCTAGTTCTAGAACGTTCTTGCTATTTGAAAATTACCGTTGGGTCTTGGTTTCAGGCAAATTCTCGGAATTCGATACAAAGACTTTTATTGCCCCGTTCGACCCTTCGCCCCTAAACAGTCGTCGAACGCTTGCTAACGCTTGACTGCGAGGGTTCTCATTCCTTGTTCATTCTATCAACCAAATGTTCAAATAGATAGATTAATCCGCGCTTTCCATTCCAGCACTCATCTCACGCATACGATCGAATTAGGGGCCGACTGGCGCCCACGTGTGGAAAAGAGGAGAGATTCGGTTGAAATTCGAATGATAAATTGATCTTTACGCTTTTGCGCAGTTAACCTGAGGAGACCCCTATAATGCGAAGCACTGGCTAACTGCGCAGCGAACGCTGTTTATGATACCTCTCCTCTGTCGAACCCGAGTTTTTGTATAGTTCGAAATCTGTTACTACGCAGTTGAGCACGACGATAGTCTCAAGGAGGGGTAATAACTAAAGAAAAGAATTGAGAGATGTAAGGAGAATAAAGAATAGAAAAGACAAAATAGAATAATTATAGACTCAAACTCTTCCCTGTGCCTTTCCCACATGAAGAAGACTCTCATAACCCGAAGGCTTGATGAGAAAACACAGAGTCGAGGAGAAAATTGAAAAAGATGAAGTAGTAATTCGCCCTCCCCACGTCCCTTACATGAGGAGACTCCTATAACCCGAAGGCTTGATAAGGGAACGTGAGGCGGACAAATTTGCAAAATTTTCCAGACGTAACAATACTATATCGACATTGGATATAATGTAATATAATGATCCCTTCCCACCGATCAATGTACATATAATGGCAGTATCGTTATTACTATATCTACATTAGATATGTAATATACATTTAATAACAATATCATTATTACTATATCTACATCAGATGTAATGTAATATACTGATTTAATCTCACAGATCAATGTACATTTTATAACAATACCATTATTACTATATCTACATCAAATGTAATTTAATATACTGATTTAATCCCACAGATCAATGTACATATAATAACAGTTTCGTTATTACTATATCTACATTTGATATAATGTAATATACTGATACCTTCCCACAGATCGATGTACATATAATGGCAGTATCGTTATTACTATATCTACGTTAGATATGTAATATACATTTAATAACAATATCATTATTACCATATCTACATCAGATGTAATGTAGTATACTGATTTATTCCCACAGACCAATGTACATTTAATAACAATGTCATTATTACTATATTTTCATTAGATATAATGTAATATACTGATCACTTCCCACAGATCAATGCACAGATTGTATCATTATCCTCATTACTATATCTACATTAGATATGTAATAAACACTTAATAACAGTATCGTTATTACTATATCTACATTAGATCTACTGCAATATACTGATTCCTTCCCACAGATCAATGTACATTGAATAACAGTATCATTTATACTATATGTACATTGGATATAATGTAATACACAGATGCCTTCCCACATATCAATGTAATTTTGGTAACAATATCATTATTACTATATCAACATTAGATATAATGTAATATACTGATCCCTTCCCACAGATCAATGTACATATAATAACAGTTTCGTTATTACTATATCTACATTAGATATGTAATATACATTTAATAACAATATCATTATTACCATATCTACATCAGATGTAATGTAGTATACTGATTTATTCCCACAGACCAATGTACATTTAATAACAATGTCATTATTACTATATCTTCATTAGATATAATGTAATATACTGATCACTTCCCACAGATCAATGCACAGATTGTATCATTATCCTCATTACTATATCTACATTAGATATGTAATAAACACTTAATAACAGTATCGTTATTACTATATCTACATTAGATCTACTGCAATATACTGATTCCTTCCCACAGATCAATGTACATTGAATAACAGTATCATTTATACTATATGTACATTGGATATAATGTAATACACAGATGCCTTCCCACATATCAATGTAATTTTGGTAACAATATCATTATTACTATATCAACATTAGATATAATGTAATATACTGATCCCTTCCCACAGATCAATGTACATACAATAACAGTTTCGTTATTACTATATCTACATTAGATATGTAATATACATTTAATGACAATATCATTATTACTATATCTGCATCAGATGTAATGTAATATACTGATTTAATCCCACAGACCAGTGTACATTTAATAACAATATCAAAATTACTATATCTACATTAGATATAATGTAATATAATGATCCCTTCCCACCGATCAATGTACATATAATAACAGTTTCGTTATTACTATATCTACATTAGATATAATGTGTAACGACCCAAGAATTTAACACAATATCTTTTTAATTTTATTTTTCTTTATTATAACCAATTTTTTTTTTTATACAGAATATTTTATTTTATTTTTATTGTTAATATTTAATGTATAAATTTTTGTAATAAACATTTTCATTTCGTCGATAACCGAGTTTGTTGAATTGATCG